>NW_018020632.1:512049-520262 GCF_002006095.1 Pseudomyrmex gracilis
TTTTTTTTTTTTTTTTTCAATCTCTTTACCGAATTTTATTCTCGAACAGAAACGAGGAATTGGTTGTTCGGTGTGTGCGTGTGCGGAGGAGAGTTTCATTCACAAAATCCTGTCCGCACGATCGTCGGCGTGCGTAACCCAACCGATGTTATCCCGCTCTCTGCATTTTCCTCCCCCCCCCTCCCCTCTCCCTCGAGGAGGAGAGGAACTCGTCGCGCTCCGCGTCCCCCTTCGCGTTGCACACACTCTTTACGTGTATGTACGTGTACGCGCACAGTTGATAATAATCCATGCAACGTAATTGAATTCACGGCGAAGGTTACTCATCTAATCGTTAACGTGCGCGCTTTTCACTATTTGCCGCATTGTCCCACTTCAATAAACCTACGATAAAAATGCTAAAAATAGATGTTTGAGAGAACGTGTGTGTGTGTGTCACACACGAAAAGAAAGAAAGCGTCCCGCTATTATATTATTGTACAGAGCCAGCGAGAAAAATTTGTGAAGGAAGATTTTTTCTTTTTAAATTGCGAACTGCTTGCTCAGCCAACAACAAAAAAAAACGTTTTGCTCACAAATCCGCCGAGTCCGAGTTTGAATTTTGTTTGCCTCTCGTCAACAAAAAACATTTTGTAAATTGTTCGCCTTTAAGTGATAAGTGTAAATTTAATTAGAGTAGTAATTTTTAAATTTTTCTCGCTGGGGCAATCAATCTTCTTGCCATTCCGACGAAACAACGTTTTTTTTTCTTCTTGCGCGCGCAACTGGACATTACGTGTCCTGAACTTTGAAGTTATTCTAATGTTGTCGAGGATATTATATATGAGACTTAAAAAAACTACAAGGAAAACTCGAGCATTATATCGCATATTACGTGTGTTTATATTCGAGCGCCGCGCGCGCGCGCGCGTGTGTGTGTGTGTGTTATGTAAGTACCTTGCTATGATACTTTGCTGCTTGACACACAAAATACAATTCACTTTGATAAGACAGCAGAATTTTAGTATGGTTTCTCAGTAGAATGTGTTGCAGTTCATATATATTTTCACTTTATTTTCAAATAAGAGCGCACAAACGTACGTTCAATTTGTCAAATGCTTTTTTTTTTTTTTATGAACATACGTCACTTGTTTTAAAATCGCTAAATTTCTGCGCATGTGTTTTAAATATAGTCCGCATTTTAATTAGTCTGAATCTGAAATGTAGTTAGAAAACAGGTTTCAACACACACACACACACACACACACGCGCGCGCGCGTTATCGTGAAAGAATTATTATAGAAATATGTAACCGTGACATACATGTGTAAATTGCGATTCCAGACGCGGTACGTCGCATAATGTTTAGGCTAATTATCTTTTCGTCGATGCTTTATCTGATAAAAGTTTAAAAAATCATTTTATCATTACTTACGAAGACGAAATATGTTTTCTTCTATTTTATTTTCGTCTCTAGATAAGGAGACAAAACGTCTCTTTATCTAAAATAGAATTACGCACACACACACCACACACAGATACAAAAGTATTATATGAACAAATCAAGACGATCAAAAATCGAAACTGTTGCTACGGACGGTCACCTTGGCATTTTCGTATCTCACTTTTAATCAATAGCAGGCATTTAAAATATATCGGAAAAAAATAACAAAATGTATCTTCTTTCGGATTCAACAACGCGAGACCGAGATCGAATCGAGGCACGTGTGCTTGTTCAGAAAATCAGTGTTTACCACTGAAAACGCCTCGTTCGAGCACGTGTTGCGCGATTCGATTTGCCAGTGGTTTGACATCATCTTTATAAAAAAAAATCGAAAGTGTTATCAGTTAAATTTATTATCTCTTCACACTTCTCGGAGAGAGAATCAATCGTATATACTTATATATAAGGTAAAAGACCCAACTACTGTCACACCTGAATAATAAACTCTGGCGTTAGTGAATTGTTTTTACTTATTTATTTATCAAAAACTTGTTTTTCTTTTTATCTGGTATTATTCAATGTCTCTGATATAAGAAACAAAAATAAATAATACTGTATAAATAAACAAAAATAAATAATACAAAAATAAATAATACTGCCTCTCAAAATCTCCATTTTTATTTATAAACAAATGAATGAAATAAATTCGGATTTTTTATTTATAAATTTAATAATTAAAAAAGAACGCGCGCGCGCGCGCGCGCGGCGACGCGAGAGCTATTACTGTCACCTCTAAAATGAAAGAAATGAGACAAGAATGTTGAGTGTGTTGAATTTTTTATTATATTAATTGCACTTAAAATTCTATGTTAGATGTTTTTCATGCATAACCTTTTAGGATTTATTTAATATTTTAAATAAAATAGCTTAGAGTGACAGTAATTGGACAGGTGACGGTAATTTAAAGGGTCTTTTACCCTAGATGCGAGAAAATATTGAAAACGCAGAATTTTAATTTTCCAAAAAAATATCGGAACTCACGCACGAGAATCCGGTTGTTATTTGCAATAAAAAAAAAAAAAAAAAGAAAAAAAACCAGAGAATAAAACTTTTTCGATGAAATTTTGATTTCAGGATTTCCCGTCGCTCTTCTGCACAGATACACGCTCTACGGCAAGGACCCGACGCGTCAGCACCTATTTTTCATAGCGTGCGGTCTCTTGATCGGTTATTGGAATTATGGTAATTCTCTCTTTCTCTCTCTCTCTTTCTTTCTTTCTCTAACGCGTTACGTCTCAATAGAACGTCAATATTAATGCATGGTAAAGTGTAGCGGTTTCTAAAAAAAAAAAAAAAACACACATTGACAATTTGTTTGTTTCACAGACTGGAATATACTTCACTTGTCGACAGCGGTGTGCGGGACGTATCTGATTCTAACAATTCTCGGTAATAACGGGCTGTCCGTTATCGTCACGTTTCTGTTCAACATGTCGTATCTGCTTTACGGTAAGACATTAACGCACAAAGAAGATATCAGTTTGAGGTTGATCATATCGCGACACGTCGCTTATATGTGTGTGTGTGTGTTTGCATTTATATAATATTGTATCGCGTTTTATGCTCGTTTTAATATTTACTTTAATATTATCTACACCGCGTGTTTCTTATCGCACTCGTAGACTATTGCTGTTTTTGTTTTTTAATAAAAAGTAAAACTATTGGAACATAAGAGTTTTCCTCAAACAAGTTTTTACATTTTTTAATTTTGGTTTTTTTTTTCTCATCGACAAGGACGATCCGAAACTAGGGTACGCTAAGAAACGATAAGCTCGTAATTACAAATAATTTTTTTTTTTTTTTCATAATAATTGACCGCGTTATCTTGTTATCGAATTATCTTAAAAGCGAGCGATCTAATTGTACTATTTTTTCACACAATAACAGGCTATTACACCACAAGCACTCAGGATTACGACATCAAGTGGACAATGCCGCAATGTGTGCTCACTCTTAGGTTAATAGGACTTGGGTTTAACGTATGGGACGGTCAAAAACGTGACGTACGAACGTTATTTCTCCTCTTTCGTCATTTATATCTTATACATTCGCTTCCCCGTGGCGCAACAACATTATATCGGACCTATTCGTGTTGCAGGAGAAGCTGTCCGATACACAGAAACAAGTGGCCTTGAAGGAACGCCCGTCGCTGCTGGAAATCGCGGCTTACGCCTACTTCCCGGGCGCGTTCTTGATCGGGCCGCAGTTCAGTATGCGACGATATCTGAACTACGTTAATGGTCAGCTTGCTGAACGCGTTAGTAATTTGATCGGAAAACCTCATTTTACCGCGCGCTAATAAATTGAGAAATGTGAAAAAAAAAATATACATACTCTCTCCCCTCCGGTTCTCTTCTCGTTTCGCGAAACAAACTTTACGCGAAACGTACATGGTCGCATGAATTTTTTTGTTTCCACAGGATCCTGTAACCGGCGCCGTCAAACTACCGGATTGCGTGTCCGCGGGATTGATGCGAGCGCTCGTTGGATTTGTATACGTGGCGGTGTTTCAAATCGGCACCCTTTGCATTTCCGATCAGTATTTCTTCGAACCGTCGTTCCAGAATCTTAATCTGATCCAAAAGTGCCTGCTGATCGGCATCTGGGGCAGGATCAATCTTTATAAATACATCAGCGTCTGGCTGATCACAGAAGGGGTAACAATATATCGAGATTTGTGTATTTTTAAATCATACATACATATATATATATATACTTTTGTTCGCGCAAGAACACACACACACGAATCTCGCGATCGATTGATCGTATATTGCAGGTGTGCATCACCTTCGGTCTGACGCACAACGGAAAGGATTCCGCGGGCCGTATCAAATGGGACGGTTGCGCGAACGTGAAACTGCGAACGTTCGAGGGCACCACGCAGTTCAATCACTACATCATGTCGTTTAACATAAACACCAATCACTGGTGCGCGGAGTACATCTACAAGAGATTGAAATTTCTGGGCTCGAAGATATACAGCCAAGTGATAACGTTGCTCTTTCTTGCCGTCTGGCACGGTCTGCATTCCGGATATTATCACTGCTTCTTCATGGAATTTCTCGTGATGTACTTTGAACGAGATGTAAGTGTACAAGCCATACATATATATATATTCGCGCGTGCAGCATTCCAAGTTTGATTTGATTTGATTTTTTTTTTTTTTTTTAATCTAGTTATTAAATCTCGTTGATAAATCTATATGTGAGAAGAGCAAAACATCCGGAGATAGAGACCTTCGAGAATTAGCATTTAACACGCCGCAACTTTCAGTCGCGCTGATCAGCGACTGAAACGCTCAATCAAACTCAATAATAATCGCGTAAAATTCGCGCGAAAACCAACGTTTACAATTTTTTTTTTAACGCAATTAATATTAGAACAGTGGTTTAAAATAACAACAGCGCACGTGGGAACGTTGATTTGCGTGACTTTGCGCAACTCGATCGTATTGTGTAATATTTTATCGCGATGTGAATTTCAATGAAAAAAAACATTTTGTTACGTCGGAGCAAAAATAAACGCTCGGCGTTTATTCAACGTGATAATTCGATAATTAATTAATGAGTATAATTTAATTGTGTAGTTTAAAAAAGATATTTCTCGCGTTGTTCTATTTCGTTTTTTTTTTTTTTTTGTTTTTTGTTCCAGATCGCACCGGCGTTGCAGAACAGCGAGAAGGTGCAAACGCTTATGAAAACGCGATGGGAAGCGCGTTTGCTCTCGTGGATATTTCTCAAGCTCTACACTCTCGTTTTCATGGGGTATTCCCTCGTGTCTTTCATATACCTCTCGTATCCGCGATACAGTCAGGTTTACGCCAGTGTGTATTACTGCGGACACGTGTTCTTCCTTTCCTATCCTTTGCTCGCGCCTTACATTAAACGATGGCTGATTGGCCAGAGACACGAGCGTCAGCGATCGCATCAGGAATAAAGATGCTATCTCGCTTAAACGCCTCCGTGGTATTATTGAGGCGTTGACCTCCAGAAGAATCAATATCCGAGAAGACGTACAGCTGTTTAGCGGACGGATACGGCTCGGGTGCGCACTCCAGTCACCGTCGCTAATTTTTGTTCGTTTTTTTTTTTTTTTCAAGCGTTTCAAGAATTAAAATGTGATACGTTTTTCCGAGAGATGCGAAATATACATGACAATGCGGCGGCGACAATTGTTGTATTGTATTATATACGTCATCGTTGTTGCGCGTTTCGCGATGTGTTTCGCGGGATTCCCATCCCTCCCCCATCCCCTCCCCCCTCACCCGTTTGAAGAATATCGCGAAACTCGCACACAATCGTCTTTTTTTACACGTTGAAAAACACTTATATTTTACTCTTGACTAATCTCTATTGCTCACAAACGGAATGATGACGGTAGTGACGAAACATCCTCCGTAGACACTGGTAGAGACATAACGCCGCGTGCCGTAAGGACATTTCACTTTAAAATTAACCGTTGTGTAATAGAAAAGAGTTCGCCGGTCCGGGAGTTTTGCGTGCCTATATATTATATACATATACATTCGGAAGTTTCTTTTTACATTTACGATAATCTCTTCTTCTAACGAACAGACGAACGTCTTCTGAAAGAAACGCCAAGGAGCAATATTCCGAATATTTCGCGTTCAAACATTCTCGCGGAACAGCAACATGTGCAATTGTTCGTATCCCCGAATCTCGTATTCTCCTGACAAGAGTCGCTTCTTCTCCGAAAGAAGAAGGGGCCTTGAGAGAGTGTGTGCATTCAATCAAGCGTTGCCGAAACTTTCGGCGGAAACTCTGGCACGGGCGTAGTTCAGTTCAATTGTTTTGAGTGTTTCTTGTGTGTTCTTGTCGTTTCATCATCCGTCAAAAAACTTGCCGTTTAAAAACACCAAACAGTGATAAAACAAGAAAAAAAACAAAAAAAAAACAAAAAAGGGAAAACAAAAAAACGTACGATAGAAAGGTTACGATTTGCGAAATAAAAAAAATTATACAGCGTTTCAATTAATGTGTAATTCCGAGAGAAGCACCTCCCGATGAAGGGGGAGGGGGAAATGTGATTACGCATTCTTAGATTATTGCAATAAGAGAGAATGGCGAACGTCCACTCGCGAGAATAAGTTCAGGGAAATTGCATTCGCTGCGGAAGAAACTACCTGTAGTAAAAAAAAAAAAGAAAGATTATATATAATTATGTAACACACAATATTTACCGTGATTTTGTAAGAGTGCGAAGATGTAGCTAGCGGAAAACAATTATATACCTTTTTGATCATTCAAGTTCGCGCACGTACTTCCCGTTTGCAAATATATACATATATATACATATATAACATACTATATATACTATATATATACTATATATACTATATATATATATATATTATATATATATGAAATATCTATATTTTCATCACACACACGTAGCGCCGCATTCTTGTCAATCTGATGATAAATCACATCACCGTGCTATATATATATTTCTCTAGAAAACTGTGAATATATATACGACGAGAACTTTACCGAACTTATTGCTAGTCGGATATTTACCTCGTATTGTACGCGCACGCTCTAATTAGTATATTACCGGCATTATTATGTATACATAGCATATTAAAATAAATTTAAAACGCGAGAAAAACGCGATCTACGGTGATCTTGAGCGCGTTATATTTCGCAGTTATTTTTGTAGATGAAAAAGAAAAACAACAAAAATCTCTTACAACGATCTACCTATCATTGTTGCGGCAGTTCTTATATATATTACGCACACACACACACACACACACACACAGAGTCCTTGTATCATCGAAATTAACAAGAAGAACACATAGTCGACACACACACATAGTTCGGACACGAACTTGCACTCACGTGCCGACGTGCTTGGTGACGTACCTTGCGATCGTGCTCGCAACAGATCTCTGTCGTTCGTGCTTAATCGGACGATCGGGTCGGACCGACGACAAATAAATTTGTAGTACTTCGCCTAAACGTGACACTTTAATAATTCATCGATCGACCAGGTACGACCGGTGCTCTCGGACACGTTTTTCCGACGTATAGTCGCGCGTAGAAGTTTTACGAAGTTTCAGGTACTTGAAGAAATAGAAAGTATATACACACTGGCACGTGAGAGAGAGAGAAAGAGAGAGAGAGAGAGAGAGAGAGAGAGAGTAACAGGATTTGTATATTATATACCTTTGCCTTTTATCAAGATTGAAGCTATAGAAATGATCTGTAATGAACTTTCTTAAAGCGATATTGTAGTTCGTAAGCGCGGATGTTGACGGTATTTAGAAATATTTCATTTTCGTACTTAACGCTCTAAAAAAATATACGAGATATAGGTATGTATATCAAGAGAAAGAGAGGGTTCGCACGCGCTCTTTTGCGACACTTACGAGTTATGTATTTTATCTAGGAATGTAACGCGTTCCAAAATGTCTTCGAGATATATCGAGCGTATTGTTATAAACTAGTGTAAAATCTTAAAAACGGAATCTCGACAAGAGAAACGTAAACGCGAGCAATATATAGGCGAATTTTCTTTTCTCGAGTGATATCTCCGAGTTATCTGAGATAAGACTGTAGGAAGGTAGAGGCGTTGACCCACATAGAAAGACGAACAACAACAAGAATATAATAAGTAGTTATATACAGCGTAGCGTTTGCGAGTGCAAATTAAAAAAAAAAAAAAAAAAAAAAAAAAAAAAAACATACCGATTTCGATATCCGACTCC
>NW_018020632.1:520278-526137 GCF_002006095.1 Pseudomyrmex gracilis
GGCGAATTTTCTTTTCTCGAGTGATATCTCCGAGTTATCTGAGATAAGACTGTAGGAAGGTAGAGGCGTTGACCCACATAGAAAGACGAACAACAGCAAGGGAAAGATAAGTAGTTATATCCAGCGTAACGTTTACGTGTGCAAATTCGAAAAAAAAAAAAAAAAAAAAAAAAAAAATACATACCGATTTCGATATCCGACTCCGTACCGTATCGCTAGTAAAAAGATAGGCGAAAGAGAGGTTTGATGTATAAAAAAAAAAAAAGAAAAAAAACAAACCAACTCTCTTGAAGTGAAAGGAGACGAGAGGTTGATCAACAATTATCGACGAAGTTGTTTCATATAAAAAAATGTATATTTACGATTATTTTCTTAAAAGATACAAAAGAAACATCGACGTTTCGTACAAAAATAATTTGTTTCGCATTTTTCTCTTTTTTCTTACTCGACACTCGGATTAAACGTTTCGAGGACCATACGCGCAAATGTACATGTGCGTGTTAGTGCGTGTGTGTGTGTGTGTGTGTGTCTGTGTGTGCGCTTGTGAGAAAACGTGTCAACGATTTAGCAAACACGAAACGTCTGTCTCTTTGAGCATCTTTAAACATCAAATGCGGCTTATTATCTTACGAAGATACAGGCAAATATATACATCCCTCCTACGAATGATTAAGATCCACTTGTCCGGGAGACCGATGACGTTCGCGTCACGGTTATTTTGCGCGAAACGCGATCGAGAAGAAAAAAAACCAGTCTCCGTGAGAGTGACTGTCCAAGACGCCGTGTGTTTTTTTTTTTTTTTTTTTTTTTATGGAAGATCGGCGGACCGATTTGTGTGTGCGTGCTTCTTCGTCCGACGAGAGATCTAGTACGGCCCGCTGGGGCCCGGATGCGGTGCTCCGTAACTGTCGATGGGTTGTCCCGGCTGTTGCCCAGGTGGGCCGTACTCGCCGCCACCTTGCTCCTTCTGTAATGCAAAAAAAAAAAAATAAATTCTATGTTAAGGAACAAGATGAGAGAGAGAGAGTCGTTCGGGAGAGTTGTTCGTGCGCGCGATCACGATCTTTTCCGCGCGGTTCGCGGGAATTCGGTTCGCCACGGCGTGTGGCGCGGTTCGCGCAACTCTCGAGTTTAGTTACCCGTAGATGTAGATAAAAACTAGTATTATATATAGAAGCGCTAGAGAAACTTTTCGGTAAAAAAAAAAAAAAAAAAAAAAAAAAAAAAAAACCCGTTGATTGATCCGGTGAACATTCAAGCCGATAGTTTATTCGGAAATATATAGTGTAGGTATATAAGTAATATTTTTTTTTTTATAATCAATTCCCGTAGTGATTAGGGTGCACGGCAATTAATAGATATCTTTCTCTTCAATTGACCTCGCGCTGATATGTATTTGAGAGAGGAGAAACTTTCCGTAATTGCGCAAAAATCATCATCGTCATCATCATCATTATCATTGTCATCATCATCATTTACCGCGGTCACATTTTTTTTTTTATTCGAGTCGCGTGCAAGATTCGTTCGTAATTAATTAAGATTCGTATTTAAATTGTTCGAAACACAGATAAACGTGCGAGGATTATTTATGGACGACGCGTCTAATTCGCATATCTGAGTGCGCGCGCAAAAAAAAAAAAAAAAAGGCGCCGCGTCATCCGCCGTCAACGAAATGAGCAATTTGTATTCCACGACCGCGTGACACTTCACTTTCTTTCGTTTCGTCATTAGATCGTAATTCCTCCGTCCTGGAATTCGCTCGAAACGACTCTTCTATTTCGATGATCGCATTAAAAGCGTCATGACTATTCGTCACGTATGTGCGTTAGCCAACGTTGAGCAACTGAGAATTGCGCAACACGTTGCGTTTCGGAAATCGCGAAAATAGAGTTCCCGGATTTATTTATAAAAAAAAAAAAAAAAACGAAACCAATTTTACAGATCAAATCGATTTGATAGATTTAGTTCGCCATCTTGCTTTTGGAATTTCCGACGAGCGATGTTGCATAAAAGATGTTACGTCAAACTACTTGTAAAAAAAAGAAAAGCGAGAGAGAAAAATGAGAGATCCTGTTACCTGAGTCTTGTAGCGGATGAAGTAGACTTCCGGCTTGCTTGGCTGCGTCGGCGCTTGCGTCGGTAGTACAACGTCGGGCGCCTCTTCCGGCTTCTTAACCAGCACGTAGATGAGCGTCTTCTCCTCGTCCGGTTGCGGTAGCGGCGGCAGCTGAGGCGCGGTCGGCGTCGGCGGTGTCGGCGCTTTAATAAACACGATCTTGTAGTGCTTCTGCGGCGGCTGCGGCAACGGAACCTGTTTAGGCGCTTTGTACTCAGGCGCTTCCGGAGGCGGCACATGCACGTACACGTGTTTGTGGATCACGGGATTTTGCTGCGGCGGTCCGTAGCGATCGGCGGGCGGCCCGTAGCTGTTGGACACGCCGCCACCACCGCCGCCGCCGCCGCCGCCACCACCGGAGGGCGGAAAGTACGAGCTCACCGGCGGTTCCGGCGCCGGTTTCGCCAGCACCAGCGCGATCGACGAGCAGGCGATCACAAAAATCGTGCTCTGCAAAGAAAAAAAAACGTAAACAGCAGGGAATGACACGATTGTGGAATAATAAATTTACATATTATTAATACGTATAAAATATATTTAATGTATATTTTATTTGTATATATAAATTTATTAATATATTTTATTAATAAATATATATATGTATGTACGCGTAATATATTTTATATAAATAATACATATATATTATACGTGTATTATTTATTAAAATATATAAAAGCAATATGACAAGCAATGATAAAGCAATAAATGTAAGTTATTTATGACGCGTTTATAATCTGTGCTAAATAACTTCGAGTTCGTTACGCGGCGTCACGATGAATTATTACCTTATCATTATAGGCGCCTTGGCGATTTAATGTGATTAATTTAAACGAGTAAAGTGCGCGAGGCGCGATACAACGCTTATAGAAAAAAAAAAAAAAAAAAAACTCGATTTGCAATGGACATTTCGATTCAATTCAATATTTCTCGTGATCCTACTGCCCGTCGTAATTTGACGAGGGAATTCGACGACGCGACCGTATAATCAGCAGCTATAATCAACCGGATTACAATTGCGCTTTCTCCTTTTCAGATTGTCGCGCTGTGACTCGTAATTGCGCGATTTTTGTGAATTTGTCGCGAGATATATAAGGAGACAACGATGAACGCTCGTTGTTTAGCGCGCCTTTCAAACAAGTCGCGTCCTCCTCGCGCGACTGTCAATCATCTCTCCGGAGGAGAGCAAAGGTAATCGCTAATAAGCATGAAACATTCGCCGTTCAATCTCGAACGATCACCGAGAAGAGAGTCAATTAATGTAACAGAATGGTTTTTTTTTTTTTTTTTTTTTTTNAAAAAAAAAAAAAAACGAAACCAATTTTACAGATCAAATCGATTTGATAGATTTAGTTCGCCATCTTGCTTTTGGAATTTCCGACGAGCGATGTTGCATAAAAGATGTTACGTCAAACTACTTGTAAAAAAAAGAAAAGCGAGAGAGAAAAATGAGAGATCCTGTTACCTGAGTCTTGTAGCGGATGAAGTAGACTTCCGGCTTGCTTGGCTGCGTCGGCGCTTGCGTCGGTAGTACAACGTCGGGCGCCTCTTCCGGCTTCTTAACCAGCACGTAGATGAGCGTCTTCTCCTCGTCCGGTTGCGGTAGCGGCGGCAGCTGAGGCGCGGTCGGCGTCGGCGGTGTCGGCGCTTTAATAAACACGATCTTGTAGTGCTTCTGCGGCGGCTGCGGCAACGGAACCTGTTTAGGCGCTTTGTACTCAGGCGCTTCCGGAGGCGGCACATGCACGTACACGTGTTTGTGGATCACGGGATTTTGCTGCGGCGGTCCGTAGCGATCGGCGGGCGGCCCGTAGCTGTTGGACACGCCGCCACCACCGCCGCCGCCGCCGCCGCCACCACCGGAGGGCGGAAAGTACGAGCTCACCGGCGGTTCCGGCGCCGGTTTCGCCAGCACCAGCGCGATCGACGAGCAGGCGATCACAAAAATCGTGCTCTGCAAAGAAAAAAAAACGTAAACAGCAGGGAATGACACGATTGTGGAATAATAAATTTACATATTATTAATACGTATAAAATATATTTAATGTATATTTTATTTGTATATATAAATTTATTAATATATTTTATTAATAAATATATATATGTATGTACGCGTAATATATTTTATATAAATAATACATATATATTATACGTGTATTATTTATTAAAATATATAAAAGCAATATGACAAGCAATGATAAAGCAATAAATGTAAGTTATTTATGACGCGTTTATAATCTGTGCTAAATAACTTCGAGTTCGTTACGCGGCGTCACGATGAATTATTACCTTATCATTATAGGCGCCTTGGCGATTTAATGTGATTAATTTAAACGAGTAAAGTGCGCGAGGCGCGATACAACGCTTATAGAAAAAAAAAAAAAAAAAAAACTCGATTTGCAATGGACATTTCGATTCAATTCAATATTTCTCGTGATCCTACTGCCCGTCGTAATTTGACGAGGGAATTCGACGACGCGACCGTATAATCAGCAGCTATAATCAACCGGATTACAATTGCGCTTTCTCCTTTTCAGATTGTCGCGCTGTGACTCGTAATTGCGCGATTTTTGTGAATTTGTCGCGAGATATATAAGGAGACAACGATGAACGCTCGTTGTTTAGCGCGCCTTTCAAACAAGTCGCGTCCTCCTCGCGCGACTGTCAATCATCTCTCCGGAGGAGAGCAAAGGTAATCGCTAATAAGCATGAAACATTCGCCGTTCAATCTCGAACGATCACCGAGAAGAGAGTCAATTAATGTAACAGAATGGTTTTTTTTTTTTTTTTTTTTTTTTTCGTTCTTCTGCATAATCCCCCGGGCACGGGCTATTAGCGTGTGCGGAAGAGACGGTACTTAATCGTCAATGTGTGCACGTATGTATATAAAAGTTCAGCTCGAGCGAAGCTCTTCCTTACTCGCCTAACGACCCACCGATCATTTAATCGTGCTTTAGTGCCGCATCGCGGCGGTAGAGAGAGAGACCTCTTTTTCCTCCTCCTCCTCCTCCCTCCCTCCCTCCCTTCCCCCCCGCGAAGAACCGGAGCTGCTTTCGCTATTTTCCTTCACGTCGTAATTATCAAGACCGTGTCGGCGAATCGAGTCGTCGGGAGAGGAGGCGGGGATCCTTTTACTTTTGCCTGTGTGCGCGCACGGTTTTAATCCGACGAGATTTCGTATCCCGATGCGGCTCACGGGCTCACGCTCGACGGATTTTTTTCTCTCTTTGGGAAAACACGCCGGGTCACTTTCCATCGCTTAAAAAAGCAGACGCGACCGTTGGAACGGATGATGTAAACGCGCGCCGCAAAAGTCAATCTATATATATATATATATATGTATATATATATATATGTATATACAACGCTCGAGAGCGTTAGACGCTCGCGCGAAAGCGAACGATTTTCTTGAGAAATTTCTGCGCGACGTGTTAAGTTTCGTCGAGAAAAATCAAAATTTAACAACGAAAAATTTATTAACAAATGAATAAGAGAGAAGATGCGTGCGTGTTTAAGTGAGAGAAGTAAGAGTGGAGCAGAGAGGAGGCGCGCGGTGTGTTTCGCAAGGAACGAACCGAAAGTTACCGTCCATTAAATGCACCTGGTCACTCGATCACTCGATTACTCGTTACCCGGACAAGATTGCGCCATTTAAATTCAATAACCGGTCTCGAATGTTTTTCAGAAGACGCGCACTTTCGAGCGTCTCTCAAAGCCGCGAGTGGAAATTAAAAAAAAAAAAAAAA
>NW_018020632.1:527132-535483 GCF_002006095.1 Pseudomyrmex gracilis
TGTCGCGTCGGGGAATTAAAAAAAAAAAAAAAAAAAACATGTTTTTCGCACAAACATTTGATATTTTACGGCCGGAGAGACATGTCGATCGCTGCGGGTCCATCGACATTCGTGAGAAATGACACACGAACTCTTAATATTAAATCATTTATTAATTATTGTAAATTATTTGACATACCGTCATGGACCATAGTTTTTGATCGGTTGTTAACACATTGTTGACCGGCAATTTTACTGAAAATTTATCTCATGTCACCGGCTATTATTTCGTAATTGGAAGTGGAAGTAAAATAATAAAAATAAACTTTAATAAATTTTATTTAATTTTATTATTTTTTTTTTTTAACGCATCACGAGTTAACTCGTGACCGGTCAACAATGTGTTAAAAGAGTATTATATTAAAGTTTTGATCATAAAAATTAGTCCGAAAACAATTCTGGCATAATAATTAATTATTCCGACATCTATATACCTTCTTTTCGGACTCTTAGTTCTGACGAAACCTTACTGTGATATTTTTTTAACAAACTGATCAAAAACTGGGTCCCCGTGACGGTATATTGCATTTATTTAACAAAATTGTCTGAAAACATTCTTGCAAATACGTCGAGTGCGTGTAATTTAATTCTATGTATAATTCTTGAGCGAACAATGACGTTTCTTAAATTCGTTTGTCATCAGAATGCGCTGAGAAGCATTGTTTCGCAGAAGAGACGATGAAATGCGATTTAAGAAGATCGAGAGCAGCGGGATTGTTTTTTTTTTTGTCTGAAACACGTGCGGACCGAATCAAATCGCAATGTAATTTGCAATTAGCGACGATTGTCATCATCGATACGCGGCGACGAAACAATTCTCACTTTCCTCGTGTGTGTGTGCGCGCGTTCACGAGAGTTCGCACAACGCGAGCGGCGCTTATACACATTACGTAAAACGTGCGAAAAGTTATTTCTGGAGGTGCCACCGGACGCGTTTATATATATATCAATAAAAAAAAAAACCTCTACTTTGTGCTATTGCCACGTGTATCTTTTCTATATCTCGATTATATCTCGCTGATTAACTCTCTCGAGGATCGGCGGCGCCTGACGTTTCGCAGTTAAATGAATTTTATTCATTGCGGCTTACTATCGTAACTCCCGCGCACAGGAATGCGACGAAACCTGACATAACAACTCGGTCGATCGACGCGGCGCGTACCGCATGAATTATTCATTATTTTACTACGAGGACGTAAAGTAGTAAGATGTGTCCGGTTAAAAAAAAAAAAAAAGAAAGAAAAAAAAATCTAAGAAAGAGAAAAAGAAAACCGGCTACTGTTAACCGATCCCATTACGCCGGAGAGAACACTATTACCATTAGCGGACGGCGGGTGATCGCACGTTACCCAATGTTACTTTCTTCCGTGAGCTTTGTTGCCGTGCGATTATCCCGCTGCGGCGTTTAGACGCGAGAGCGAGAGCGCATGCACGTACGTACGTACGTACATACGTATGTACATTACACGTACGTTACATGCAACGAGAGTTCGAAAATTCGAGTTTGCCGCTGCTCGGTGGTGTTTGTCGCTGCATGTGCGTTACGCGATCCGTGTACATGTTGAAAGGATTATATATGTATGACCGGCATTCGTAACGTCGGCATTCGACTCCGTGCCGTGGATGTGTGCCACGTGAGAAGTTTTGATATGCGCGGCGCAACGCCTTGGGAGCATTTCACTCTGATTTCATCCTCCTCGTCGAGCGTTTGACCGACGAGTTATTTATTTGACGTCCGTGATGCGCGCGATCGTCACAAGCGGGAAGCTACACGCGCGCGCGAAGACGTGAGTCGTCGAAAAATAACGCTGGTCGCATCTATGTGGGTCAGTGGTCCTCCAACCGAAGGACATTGCTCTCGATAGATGTCTTTTCTTTTTTAATTGCTCGCCGAGCGATCCAATGCGATCCTCAGCTGGAACAAAAAAAAAAACGACGAGATGTGATAATTGTGAGAGATGAAAAAGAATTTGGAAGGAACACAAGAGAGGACCGAAGTGACTCTCGATGATTCTCAATTTCACTCAAGGCCTCATTTCGGTCCTCTTCTTTTCTTTTAGGTTTTATTTTTTCATCTCTGTGATTTATTTAAGTTGACTCACACACATCCCTCGGATGTTTCTCAGAATAAAAGAATTGAATTTCTTGTACAATCTCACCCGACAACAAACAAATGTCCAAAATAACAAAAACATAAGAGATGAATTCTGCAAGACCACATTCAGTTGCAAGGACGCTCGCGTTTGGTTTTTGTAATTTTTTGTAATATTTATTTTTATTATTTTTTTTATTTATTAATTGTTTTTTTTTTTTTTAATTAAGAGTTTGACTTAAAAAGACAAAGAAGAAGTGTTTGCGCAGTCTTTGGCGAGAGCCCGCCGTGATTCATACTCGCGTCGTTATCGTCGCGATCGCGACGAAGAAGAATAAGAAGAAGAAGAAGAAGAATCTGTGTGATAATATCAGGGCGAAGGTATCAGAGCGAGGCGACTAGTGCGAATTCATTAAATTATATTATTAAATTCGCGTTAAGACGCGAGTGAATGTGTATCTCGCCGCTGCGTAATATTACATACACGCGCGTGTGACGCAGCTCTCTTTCTTCTCACCTGTGTACATGTCACTTATTATTATTATTATTATTAATATTACACATAAACCAGTTTATAATTCGTTCACACATTTTGTCGAGCAATTGCGCGATCAAAGATTGCTACAGAGATCCGAGATTGTGATATTTAACGGAGTCTCTACGTCAACGATTATTATCTTCTTCTTGATTGCGCGAGCGAAGTCGCTCGCAAACAATCAAAACCAATCATCTCGATCGACGTAAATTATCGATATAAATTCCGATTACTCGCAAAGTGATTCCAAATGAGGTTTTTGATATATCGAAGCGATTGCTCACAACTATTTTCCGCGGAAGTTTGACGAGCGCGCGGTAAACGCGCGTTGGGGAAAATTCGCGATCCCCGCGGCCGCGAAAACGGTCGGACAACGTGTACACGGACGCAAATCCGCCGATTGCAATTAATTAATGCGCAATATTATAAAATTTTCTCACGAAAGTTAAACGCGCGTCGTCGAAGACGACGAGTTTCACCGACGCCGAGATATAGAAGAGAGATCGTTGTCTCTCTCTGGTGTCTCTCGGATGTATCGGTCGAGAGTCCTTAATTTCAGAGTGTTCGCATAAGGGTTGGACGCCACATCCGCCTTTGAAAATACTCTCACCCGTATCACATGCTCGGATATAATAGGATCAATGAGAGGCCTACATTTACAGGCCGTTCACTCGTGAGAGACTCCTCTTCTGGGCTTCTTCTCGAACAGTGGCCGCTGTGGCGGGCTTCCAAGTCAGAATTAATATTGTTTCTTACACACGTTGGAAAAAAAAAATTTATGTCGAAGAGAATGTGTGATCGTGCGTCGAATAAAAAAAAGTTAATTTTTTTCACACGGTGCGCGATTTGCCAAACGACACAAAGTGAAGATCCGCACGGGACGAAAATTATTCGTTGAAAAGAATAATATATATTTATTATGTATTTTTATAACAATAATATATTCTATATATGTAATATAGAATATATTATTATATTATAAAAATTATAATATATATATTATTATAATATATATATATATTAATATATATAATATTTATAACGTATGTTTTATTATTTTTATTATTTTTTCAGGGGAAGAACGATTCTTTGTGAATATTTTTTGCAAATTCCGGCTTGTTTAGAGGAAAGAAATCTTCATTTTCGCGTCTGACGTCACAATTCGACAAAGGGGATGTTTTTTCATGTTGCGCGCGTGTTGATTGTGTCCGGACGGAGACGGATTCTTATCTCCCCTGGTTGCCAGAGCGCAACTTCGGCACAAATGTTGAAAAGAAGATTTCGTCTTCTCGACGGTACTTGTATAAATTTTTCTCCGGGAAGGACTCGTGTCGAAATCGAACACACACGCGAAATATGTGAACACCTCTCACGCCCACCCTTAGATTTCTCAGTCTATTCCAAATAGATTCACGAAAAAATTGTCGTATAATCGCGGACTCTCCTTTAAAACTTTCGAAAACATTCAATACCGCTTGAAGAATTTCGCTTGAGAGACTTTCGACGTCTCTCTCAAGGCTGACGGCATCATCGATTCCATATCTATTAATATATCGTCGACATTTAAATAATATCGATTGCGGATGCAAAAACCGCTGTTACATTCCCCGCACACGGTCCGTCGTTTCTCGTAACGTACACGCGATAATAACGGATTGAGATGTTAAAATGCGAGAGAGAAGATTTTCTTCGGAACCCGAGGGGCGAATTCGCGACCGCGTATCCTTGGCCGATATATGCGCGCGTATCAATTTAAAAAAAAATCTGCTCCTATAATCCGCTGGAAAAAAAAAGATGATGACCGTGTAACGATGAGCGTGTTGTCGATAATGTCTGTGAAATCTTATTCTCTTATTTTCTCGGCAATTTCGTTGTTCAACGACGAGGTTTCGTGACTTTTACTCCTTTTGACTCTCCGAAGACGACGATTTGCGCTGACTCGCGATCATTGCCACAGTTTTTCTTATTAGTTTTTTTTTTTTTTAAATTTGATCATTAAAAGGCACGTTGTTGTTGATACGCGCAGAACAATGTCTAAGAATTGACTAGTGAATCTTTTCTGTTTCGCTAACAAAAAATGTTTTGTTGGCGAAGCAACGAATTTAAAAGAGACAATTTTTCTTGCCGCTCGTACGGCGATTAACCTTCCTGCTGTTCCGGCAAAAAAATGTTTTTTTTTCCCGTCACGCGATACCGAGGAAGAGCCTGAGAGAGAGAGAGAGAGGGGAATCGAAACATCATTTACGAAGAATCAATTGTTTGTAGAAAATAATTAAAGAAAAATCATTTTCTGCTACAAACATCCAGTTTGTTATTAGCTCGGCAATCGGCCTTTAAATTCGCCCGTGCTTTTGGGGACTTTGGATGCTATATCCTCCGGATCTCCCCGAGGAGAGAGATGTGCGCCGCTCGTATAATCTCTCTCCTCGTGGTCCGCTATGACCGCCCACTTGCGAAGCCCCGACATGGACGACGGCCGCGCGATGGGTGAAAGTCAAACTAATTACGGCGAAGTACGCCGCGCTGCTGCTGTGCTGTGCTGTGTGCCGCGTGTTGCAAAACTCCATGCGATTCACACCACCACCGCCGAGTGCGAATACACCGCATTAAAACCGGAACACATAACCGCGCTCCTCCTTCTTCGTGTGTGCGCGCAGCTCCCAAGGCGTCTTTTTTCGCCTAATCTTCGCAATCTCGAATGCGATTAATCTCGTTTTTCTCGTTACGTGTTCCGGCGATTTATATATACACACACACAGACACAACGCTGCTTCTTGCGGTATGTGAATAATACCGTTTAAATCTCTCGTGTGTAATTTCTCCGAGAGATAGAATAGAAATGGGCGCTCGAATGGTGGTGCGCGGCTTTGCGGCGACGACGACGACGACGCGAAGCGCATCGCTCCCATCGCTCCGCGGCAACGAGTGTGTATCGAATATACGACGAATTTATCTGATCGTCAAAGAAACGGGACACCTGTCCCGCCGGCCCACCTCTCCCTTCCCCCCTCATCCCTCTCCTTTTCATTTCGTGCCCGATTTACTGGACGAATTTCACCGCACGAATTTCGCCATGTGTTTATACGCGCGTTTTATATACAAACTTGCGAAAGCGTCAGAAAACTCAGCAAACGCAGCCGCGCTGCGCATCGCGAATCAAAGACCTGATCTTAATTCGTTTTAATGTGTATACGGATGGTAGATATATTTTATTGATATCTAGAAGAACACACACATGTTCGCGCAAAAAATTCTCCGTGTAAGTAAAATCTATCGAGAACAAACGCGGTTGCGTCTTACGTAATTTTACGTAAGAAAACAAAAAAAAAAAAAAAAACAAATAAAATTTGTCCAACGATGTCCAACATTGAAAGAGAATTGTCGATTACACCCACTCGACGATTCATTGTTTTTATTCTTCAAACACACATTCGGCCGACAGCCTCGACCGCGAAGAAACTCCGCTACAAGTTCGAATTCCGCTACTACGGTCGAGCATCTCCGTCCCCGGCATTGGATAGAAAAGGTGTCAAACCGCCAAGGTCGTCAAGGAAACTCGTCGAATCGACCTCTCCGCAGGCGACGGAGATCTCCTCTTTCGTCAGTCGCGCGAGAGATTTCACCTTGGGCGACCCTGACGTAATTCCGTCTCTGGCGCCGATCGGTGCTTGCCGATGTCAAACACAACCAACCAACAACCGGTAACACGTCGGATGTTCGTCTCTTTAATCTGACCTGTTTGCGATCGGGGAGATTCTTGTGAAATATAATATTTTCACTTCGACGAGAGAGATATCTCGCGCGCGCGCGCGCGCGCATTTCTCTCTCAGGGAGAAAAACCTTTCTCTCGTCTTTTTACAAGCTTCCGAGTTTGTTTACTTCCTCGTCGTGCGTATTCGAACGTATCCGAAAATTTCCAACGCGCGCGTTTTTACCGCGCGACTCGATCTGACGCACGATTACGCGCGCGCAGAAGTTTCCGCACACACATTATTAGCAAGTGTGTGCCGCTCGTAAGTGCGAACCCGCAAAAAAAAAACGACGCGATCATCGCGCGCGTGATGATGATGACTTTAACGCGCGCGTAATCGGAAACACAAACCGAACAAGCCGAAGTTGAAATATATATGAGGTCTCTCTTCAGGAAAACGTTTTAAACTTAATGGAAATTACATAACTTTTCAATCCGTACTCCGAACTTTGCTACTACGTATATGCCCCGTCTTTCTAACTTAAACGTCAAAAATCTCGGACTTCTGATCCCATCGGAGTTCCAATTTCGCCATCCGAAGACGAACGGCAGTTTCGTTTTTTTTTTTTTTTTGTTTTCTTACATCGCAAGACCGTCATGCAACATTGTTGCAATATTGTGCACACATATTCGTAAAAAATATGCGCTTATTTACTTAATACAAAAAAAAAACACACATCGAGTTTCGCAAGTTTCCAACGTTGCATCCACTTCTCAGTCATGATCGCGTAATATAAATCCGATAAGTAATGTAAATGTAACGTCCTTTTTTTTGTTTGTCTTCGCGAGAGAGAGAGAGAGAGAAAGAGAGAGAGGGAGAGAGAGAGAGAGATTAATATATGAGATACGGCACAATAGAGAGCGGCGATCGCGCAATCTAAGAAGACGAAGATGATAACCCAATTTTCATGAATTTATTTTCGCAAGATTCACCTTTGTGCGTCCCGGAGATTTTTTTTTTTTTTTGTTTAACGCTCTCGGTGTGTTTCACTTTTCTTTTTTTTTTTACACACGCGCCCGAGATACATATTCCGCTTGTGTGTGTGTGTGTGTGTTCGTAAAGTCCGCTAATGATATTCGATAACGCAACGAGAGAGATATATCGCGCAATGACGAACCGATCCGATCCGATCTCCGGAGATCGGGATGACCATCATTTTCTACCTTCGTTTCACATCCGTGTGGCGCGTTGTTAGTTACGTCCGTGTGTGTGACGCGTATATGTGTGTTAGATTACGGACTTATTCCATTCCGTTCTTTCGACACCACGAAAGCGAAAGCAGGCCGGAACCGACGCGGTTCACCGATCTGTGATGGACCGGTGTGGTGCACGCGCGAAGTGCAAAGCGTACACGATACGTGCGCGAAAATACGCGCGTTAATTATTAAACGTGCGGGCGCACACACACACACACACCGTGGGCGTGGGTATAATTAAACAAACTCCTTTAGGCTTTATTACGTTCGGAATTTCTTGAATCGGGAGCGTCGCTATATCGGCGAACAACTCGCGCGTTGTTTGTTACATTATGCGCGTGTGTGACCCTCATTCATCCGCCACTGTGTGTGTGTGCGCCTGAGCTACCGTTCGCAGAAACGGCGCGAGATTGACAATGAGAGAGACCTCTCCGTTTCTTATATAACACAAAAGATACCTTTCTCTGATTACTCTGTAACTATCCCCCGACGAAAATTATACGATGAATGGGTCTTTTCAACAAAACCGGAAGGTCATTATATTCGGGCGTCTTCGAGATTATTTCAAGAAGAAGAGAAACCGCGGCGCGGAAATTATTACAAGATCGAAAAGTCTATTACGTCTTAGTAATCCGTTGTCGCTGATTTGACACGTTTGAGATATTTTGATTTTATTTCAAGCCGCGGGAAAACGCGGAAGAATAAAATTGAAAGATAAATGTCCCAACGATCGGGGG
>NW_018020632.1:536788-596788 GCF_002006095.1 Pseudomyrmex gracilis
GTGTGTGTGTGTGTGTGCATCTGCAAAAGAAACACGAAGTTGAAAAATGTGAGTTAACGACAAACGCGCGCCAAGTACCTTGATGATAAACTTGAACGCGTCGTCGTTCAGCCGCGTGGCGCCTGGGAAGCAGGCAGCTCGTCGGACGAGGAAGCGCAACGGGTTGCCTGACACTCAGGCGCTTTCAAGCTGCAACGCAGTTTCGACGAAAAACAACATCGGATGTGTTCAGAGGAGATAAATCTTCTAAATATCCTTTGAATATTGCGAGGCGCGCGAAAAATTATTGAAAAAAAAAAAAAAAACGGAATTAGACTCCGTTTTAGCGCAATTTTTAAATTGCGTTATATCGCAAACCGCGCGTGGTTCAAGCAATAGTACCGCGCTATACAAAAGAGATGAGACCCCCACTCCCCGGATTCGCGAAATATTCTCATCGCGTGCTGGGCGGGAAGTCACACGAAACTCGCTCGTGTGACTTTTCTGATGACTCTTATAAGAATTTCGGATGGATTATGTCAAATGTGTCAATCACCTACCAATTTAATTCCTCGACGAATGAGAGAGAAAAACACGTTTTGCATCGTGCCGCGGTGACTGTCCGTGACCAATCCACACTCGCGAATGCGTGTGCGACCGTCGTCGTTCTCGAAACGATTCGATGTATCGATTCGGCGTCCCTACAAAAATACATGCAACGGATATTCGATTTTGAGCGCACTTCACACATCGCGCACATTTAAGACGGAAAACGGTTCAAAATGGCGACGTACTTGGCGGTTGTCTGTTGTACAAAATAGGTTATCGGGCGGTGCCAATAATTTTCTAACGATTATAATCCCGATGAGATCTAGATGAGAAACTTGTTACGAGACGTCAAGGTGTATTATGATTAGCTCCAGATAAAAGTTTGTGCAAACGGGCGCTTTATTGATAATCGAGCGCGAACCAGAAGATAATGGCCGAAAATGTCGTCACAAGCGACGACGAGCTCTTGAACAATATTAAAAAGCTCCTGTGGGGTTCGACCGTGAAGGAGGACATTTTTAAGCGATGGGCGCAAGGTAAAAACAAATCGTTGCGTTTTGTTTTTTTTTTTTACGTCAAAAGTCGCGAGCGAGTGATGTAACAAAAGTCAGTGGTTTATACTCGCATTCTCGCTGTGTAATGGCCGCTCGGCGGTGATAATTTGTCATCATTTCATCACTAAAGACGGCCCGATTGTTTCGTTACTTTGAGATTTTTCTCCGTGTCGTCATCGATAATTCGCATGGAAGTTTGCACTTTGACCAGCATTGCGAATAAGACGCAAAAATGTCGCATCGATTTAACATTTAAAGAAAGAGTCTGCGAGATATTTTTATCTTACATAATATATATATGTGCACGTATATATATATATATATATATATGTTGTACATGTGATAGAAATATATATGCAAGATTTTGTATCTAACAAATGAAAAGTCGTTGAATTGAACAATTTTTGCTTTTTGCGTGTGTTGCAGGCTTTTACTTCAGTGTAGACGAGCCTACCGCGCTTGTGCAGAGAGAAGGCGGGCCTTGTGCTGTGATAGCTTCGGTTCAGGCATTTATTTTGAAACAGTTGCTTCTCGAAGGTGATGTTGTAACATGGAACGCCATCAAGGCCGAGAAATGTGATCAGTTGCTTGTTAAAGCCATGACCGAAATTATCAATCAAGCAGCCGACTCTCAGGATCCCAAGTATTTGCTAGTGCATGTCAATGACAACACTAATGCCTTTTCATGTAACAAAGATAGCTCCGATTCCAAATCAGCAGAATCCACAATACATTCAGCTCGGGATATTAGTGAAAGTAGTCAAATTAATGAGACACAAATCGCAAGACAAGCAACATTAGATTCGGAAAGGTTTCATTCTCAATTGAGGTATTTTTCTCGTTTGCGGTTAAAAACGCGGTGGAAGAGATTTATTTGCCGTTTTTTCACATTTGTTTTATTAACTTAGATTGTTTGTTTTTGTTTTTTTTTTTTTTTTTTTTTTTTTTTTTTTTTTTTTTTCAGGATATTTACAACAAGTAACATTGACGATGTAGAGGACTTCTTTACAGAACGAATTGGAATCTTGAAAGATCAGTACGGTATACTTTTGTTACTCTATACTGTAATGTGTACAAAAGGCGTGTCGGGCATATGTGTTGAAATGTCGGATTCGGAACCCATGATTGATTCGACTTACGGATACGGAAGCCAAAGCTTGATAAATTTGATGCTTACCGGCCGGGCTGTAAGCAACGTATGGGATCACGATCAGGATGTTGGCGGATTAAGTGAGATAGTCATTTTTTTTCTTTTCATTACTTTTCTTCTGTTATTTAAAAAAAGAAATTTTTTTATGTTTATATATCTGAACAATTTTACACACGCATATTGTCCTTTCTCTCCCATACTGATGGATTACATTGTGCAATTTGCAGAATTTCGTGGTGTAGATAAACAGAATACAATAGGATTTCTGAATTTACTAGAGCATTTACGATATTGCGAAGTGGGAACATTTTTGAAGTCGCCGTTGCATCCGATTTGGGTGCTGGGGTCCGAAACGCATTTAACTGTACTCTTCTCTACAGAAAAGCGATTAGTAAGCCCAGAAACGCCGGCGGAACAGGCGCGTAGAGTTTTTAGACGTTTCGATCCGGAAGGGAATAATTTCATTCCGTCAAATTTACTGAAGGATGTATTGGCAGAACTAGGACTGGTGGCCGATACCGAATAGTACGTTCTGCCTTATTTTTCTCTTGTATAGTGCGCATCCACGCGTACTCAATATGACAAAATGTAAATGGGGTGCACATGCACCTGTTAAATTCACATCTTTCACTGTGAAAGACAAAAAAATTGTCGACGTACTTTTTACACGTGCGTGTTGTTGCAGCGTCGACATCATAAGAAAAAAGCTGGACAATGAAAATCTAGGAATAATACTTCTCAATTCGTTTATGGATGAATTTTTTCCGGAAGAACAGTGCACCTGTCCGGACACGTTTGTCTTGTATCATTACAACGGTTTACAACGCAGCAATCCGGATAATAAAGTGAAGTATCACAAGGGACAAGCGGTATTGCTTGAGTGCACCGTAAAGTGTATCATGGATAGCAATCCTATGCTGACAGTTCTGCAAACAAAGTGGCCAAGGATTGAGATACAGTGGGACATAGGACGAAATCCTAGTTTAAATTAAAAGTTACAAAACTGTAATATATATACAATATGGGGCCGACGCATGTAGAGAGTAACCTGACCGAGCGCTTTTATAGGATACTATTAAAAGATTTATTACTTTAAGACGTAGTCTAGTCAGATCGGCCATCTTCTGGTTTTGCATCGGTGAACACTGCAAGAATATTGAGCAATTAAATATAATAGCCAATATATATATATATATAAAATATATATATATATAATATCAATGCTAATTGGTGCCACACGGAAAAAATATGTAGTATTTGTAATGGTCAGTATAAAACTATTAAGAGAGAATTGTTATATCTCATGTCAAAAATATTGCACTACACATGTCGATTAAAATAGTTTATTTTTTAAATGTTTTTATTAAATATATATATATATATATATTATATATATATAAATGTTTTTATTAAATATATATATATATATATATTATATATATACATATATATGTATATATATATATATATATATCAGTAATAGAGAGAGCTATTTAAAACTGCAAAACGCTACTTATCAAAATTTCTCATATTAGAACGACGATAGTTAATTGAACTAACATATAAGTGTAATAAATAGTTCTCGAAAGAATTCTAGTTTACAAGTGCAGCTTATTTCGCAATTAAAATTAATTCTTTATAAATAATTCATAAAATTCATTTAAATCGCCGCAAAAAATTGATGAATTTTTTCTCAAATTTAGATTTATTCAAATTTAAATCTATTTGAACCTGCTTTAGATTCGAATAAAAGTGATTTTTTTTGTGTTGTATATTTATACACGACCCATGTATATATATATATATATTTGTTTTAGTGTAAAATTTAATTAATTTTTGAACTTCGATGTGCATGCACTTTGTTCTTTCGAATTTCTTGCCATAAAAAAAATGATTTTTAAAAGATATGTAATAATGCTTTGTGAAAAAGACCATTTTGTCTCTCTCCAAAAAAAAAAAAAAAACGATTAAATAATTTAAATTTTCCGATTTTAAAATTTATAATTAAACGGCTGGCTTACGGAATTTCCAAAACTTGAAATAAAAAAAAAAAAAAAACCATGATGCAGATTTCCAAGGTAGACAGTATTTAACAAATTATTTTAACAACTCTTTAGTCAATGTTTATTTTATATATAACTATTACAAAAGCGCAACTAAAAATGTTAAATAAACTTATTGCTTTAATCAAACACAGGTACTTGTAACTTTATTTTTAAGTTTTTGTAAGTTACCAATATGTAAAAGAGTAAAAAATTTTTACAAAAGCAATTTCAAGTCAGAGATGTTCTAATACTTGTTACTTTTTTTGATTATAATACATCTTATTCGTAAAACAAATTTATTTTTACGTACTTCATATATGGTATATGCGCACGTTTTGATTTATATACTGGTACTATAAAAAATATATTATGTTTATTAATTTTATATATTGTAAACTGTCGGATATATATATATATATATTTATATATATAACACTGCAACAAGACAATATGTCAGAATGATGGGTCTTTCTTGTACTATTATAAACAAAAAAAAAAACGATTTATTTACGAAATCTTAAAATTATGTACATATACATTTTAGTCACTCGCGTCGTCAGCTTGATTGTCATCCCCGCTTCCCGCAGTACTTCCCGAACTCGATTCCTCGTCGGAATCTTTAAGAATTTTACCTTTGATGTTCTTCTTGGGTCTATGAGTTTCAATGTCCGATCCTTCCTCGTCCGAAGAATAAATATTTGAAGCTACTGAAATATAGAAATTTATTCTATAGTTTTTTTTATGGTTTTCCAACATGAGGCAAAACACAAATAAATATCTAAATGTCACATATCTCTCACGTGATTTAAATTTTTGAGTTACACAGTTTACAAAATAATATGGATTAAACAAACCTTTGGAAGGAATGACTGCTGCCTTTTTATACTTATTTTTTATGGCTGCCAATGAAATGGCACCTTCGTCATCGGAACCGTCGTCATGGTAAGCATCGCCGCTATATGCTCCTGAAGTACGGTTGGTATTTCTAGTACCGGTACTCTTTTTGGTCTTGTTTTGGACTCTCATAGCCATACGTAGCTTCTCTTCCTCTTTCTAAAGGAAGTACGGCAAGTACGATGCGTATAAATTTTAAATTATACATTAGAGCACAATAACCAGTTTATAATATAACATAGAGACACGCGCACAAGTTCGGCAATACCTTTATCATTTCGTATCTATTCTGATCTGGATTCATTCCGACTTGAGAGAGAACTTTGATGCCGGACGTCTTTTGCGATCTATCGGCCAGAGACATGGTCATCTTTCTATGAGTGAACGATTCGGTTGAATGCGGTCGGAACGTGAATTTTGTTCTGAACACCGCTTGGCCTTGAAGTCCGGTACCTTGGCGAATGTAGAGGTGATTGTGATCACCTTGCAAAGGCTGCTTGTACACGTCAAAGATCTCCGAGCCCAGATGCAGCGACATACTGCCGTCCGACCACTTGACAAATCTCGCGTTGCTCTCTTTCACCAATTTGCCCTCGTCGTTAAACGTATCTTTCCATCTCAACGTATTTTCAACCTTGAGTTTAAGTCGAGCCCGACCTTCCTCGTCCAGAGTTTCCTCTTCATCGATCTCGTCCTCGTAAGTCTCGTGATCGAACGGTCTTGTTTCGACGGACAAAAAGTTCGGCAATTTAACGAAGTGAATCTCACGTCCGAGATCGGTCGTAATTTTCGGAATTTCCACGTCAATTCTAGTTTCCGGAGGTGGTTCTGGTTCTTCTTCTCTATCTTTATCCTCGTCCTGTACATAGAAGATTTATATTTTAATGCTAGATTGTTCGTGAATCTGATAGTTCGTACATTTTTTCTTAATTCTGGAGCAAACGTAAACGGTCTTGAAAATTTGTATGGCAAAACATATCTAGATACACTTGTTGTTAACTTACGTCCTCAATGGCAACTCGATTGCTCGGTCCCTCTCCGCCGCTCTCAGATCTACCCCGGCTGCGACTTCTGCTCCTGCTGCGGCTCTTGCTTCTACTTCTGCTCCGACTGCGGCTACGTTCCTTTTCCTCCTCTCTTTTGTCTTTCTCATCATCTGTACTGATGTCACTCGCATCGCCGAACAACGCGTCCGCGGTTTGAGCAACATTCGCTTCCTTGTCCGCTGCATCGTTATCAGAATCCGAATCTACTAAAGCCTTAACGCGTTTTATAGTTTTCTCTGTATCTGAACCAGAACCGCTGTTCTGACGTTTGAGCTTCAACGATTTATCCTCGCTTTTGTCGGATTTTGGACTTTGATCTAGTCACACAACAAATCGCAATATTGAACGATACAAATAAAAAGTTTTTTATTGTATATTTCTAGGGTAAAGAAAAATTAATATTCTGCACGTGTCATTAAAAAAAAAAAAAAAGACAAACAAAATAATACAAACCTGCTTCTTTGGTAGATTTGTTTGATTCGTTGTCACTCTTGTCATTTTCAGGACTCTTAGATTTGGATCTCTTGTTGTTGGATTTTTCTGAATCAACACTTTCCGTTCGCTTTCTTTCCGCCGGACTTGCAGAACCCGACTTGTTACTTCTGTGGGAAGAAGCGCTTCTGGATCTACGACTTTTTCTAGACTCGTAACTAGAAGCATTTGATGCGGGAGAAGCCGGAGTCTTTGATTCCCTCTCCGCGGATCTACGTTCGGAATGTGCAGATCTTGAACTACCAGGTGATTTTGGACTGGAAGAACGTACACTTCCATTTGGGGATTGTGAACGTGATCTAGGAGATTTCTGAGATTCCGCTGAACTTGCACTTCCGCTTCTGGATCTCGGCGAGCCAGATTTTTCACTGCGAACCGAACCGGCGCTCGAACGTCTCGAACCTGATCTGGCCGGTGACGGACTTCCCGATTTGTGACTACCGTCCAACTTATTCAATTCTGTGTGACTGGTAGATCTAGAAGCGTGGCTGCCGCTGGCATTTGATCCGTCTGGTGAAGCTGGCGCGCTAAGCCGAAGTACCGGTGGATGGGGTTCAACCGGCGAAGCTGGAATTCGTGATGGAAACGCACTATGATTTGGCGAAACCGCCGCCGCGTCGGAATCCGGTGAGGCCGGTGCGCTGTAAACTTCGTGTTGTTGACTTCTGACGTTGCTCGACTCCCGGCTACCGCTGCGACTTGATCTGGAGGATAGAGAAGCACCATCGGACTCTGATCCTGGAAAACAGAGAGAGAATTGAGATTGTACTCCCCGTCAAACACAGAGAAGCATTGCTCCCGTAGGAATTATGCAACATAACCTCGCACGAAACTATAGAGCAAGTTTCTCGCTCTATTGCGATATTAACGTCTCGTAAAAAAAAAACTGACTTTACTGTAATAAACAGAAATGGAGATTCGCAACCTCGTTGATATCACGTACCAGAATCGCCACTGGAATCGCGCAAAATTTCTCGCACCGGCGACATACTTCCCGGATTGTAATTGAATCGCGTCATTAACACCTGGACTACAGAGAGGAACACGTTGAACACAACAGTAACGCAACTTCTCAGTCGGTACCTCTGACTTCCACAATAATCAAGGTCGACACCTTTCCATCGGTTGTTAACATCAAATTGCACATGCGCGATATAAGAACACGAGCATTTACCCGGGAAGCGATTTTTAAATAAATGTTGCGAGAACGAATTCAAACAGAACGTATTGTAACTGCGATTTCAAATTTTTGCTCACCTTTTGCAATTTTCATTTCGCCCTCGCCAGCCGCTCGGATGATTTTTTGAGTAACGAAAATATCAGCAAACATTTCCATCCTAGCTTGATCAATAATTGATATAAATATAAACACATATATAAACATATATTCATATGTAAATATCGAATATGTATATAAATTGAAATGCGAATGTTGACAACAAAAATGCTGGCGTGAGAAAATATGACTCGACTCCACATGGGAAAAAATATTTAAAACAATATAAACAAGATTTTTTTTTAAACAAACGAATCCCGTGTCAATAACTGTGATGTCGTTATAATTAATGGATTGTTTAATACTTCATTAAGATTCCACTGAAGATGGCTTAAATATATATAGCCGAAACGTTTGGAATATTGATATATATCATAGTTTATTACATTCCACCTTGCATTTGGTTCCAATTGCCCTTTTATCATCTCATTAAGATTTTTTTTTTTTAAAGTTAAGTTGCACGCACACGGTCCGAGGGTAAAAAGTAAAGAAATGTAAACCAAGTTCCCTTCTTGGCCGAAGGCTGAGGAGTAACAAATAAATTATTAATAATTATAAACAAGAGATTTTTTTGCACGAATTTCAGGTGAAACGGTGAATCATAGGCGCTCGCGTTGCGAGTCATTCAAAATTCTAGACAGATGAGTTTTGAGAAATCGATAAAAAAAAAAAAAAAAAAAACCCGAGGATCTCAAAGCGCGCTGCTGCGACGTACGAACATTCGATGTCGCTCGCATTTGCGTGTTTGGTGCGTGATAATTCGCTCATTTCACAATTCAGGTAACTGTCACCGGTCACGTTTCATTTAACATACACAGATACGGGTACGCGTGCGTGCGCGTATGCGTGAAAATTAACAAATTGCGAAAAGTGCGATTTTTGTACAATATCAATAGGTAATCAAACATGTTATATACATTACGTGTATATTTTTCTCACGTGATATCACACACATATATATATATATATTTATGTATATATATATATATATATAAGTATTACATTTTCGAAACAATAAACTAGAAACAACAAACGTTTGTAAACATGTAACATAAATACGTATGTGCAAATCTCGCTATTACAATAACAACGATAATCGCTATGTTTATAGGTATGTATACACTAATTTAATTTATATAACACGAGAGCGTTCCTCGACATAGAGGTATGTACACGAGAACCGCGGATTCTTACTTTCGTTCACAGTAGGTAGGTAGAGTAGGTAGACGTCGATTAGAGCTACGCGAGTAAGGAAATTGGCGCGCGCTCTAAGTGCGAGGCGGGACGAAAATCAAACCGAATAGTCCGATCGATCGGCGTGATAAAAAAATTCGATCTTTTTCTTTTTCTTTCTTTCTTTTTTTTTGTTTTTTTGTTTTTACAGGAGGTACGAGGACAAACTCACTGACAACATACGAATGTGGTCCACGTCATGAACATACAAGCGGTCTCTCAACATACACATAACGAATCGATTTTTCTTTTGTCGCGATTTGTATTCTAAACGATCCATTTTCGTCAGAGAAAACATTTAATATCATTTGATCACATTGAAGAAAAAGACCGGAATAATTTTTACAAAAACAATCAGAATAATTATTTACAAAATATACACAACCGTCTAACTGCAAATTCATCACTTCGTTCTTGAACAACACTTTGCGGGGTGTGTACAAGAAACATGAAATATTGTTGCCTGCTGTAATAAATAGATGTATGTATATATAAAGTTTTATATACATTTCAAATGTTAAACAATTGTGATTGGAGTCTGATAAAAAAGATTTACATAGAATAAACGTCCCAACGCGAACAACTCCTTAATTATCACAACAGTCCAGATGTTTTAAGGAAAATCGAATAAATAATCAAAAGAGACGAAAAAACACTACCACAGCGTAAAACCTTTCATATATCTATGTCCAATGAGCGAGCGATAGATCATTGTTGACATCATTGGGAACCGACAGTCCTTCCGCTCGCATTAGCCGCCTTTATTGGTATTTGTTTCCTACAATTTGTTTAGATATACATATATACATACACATATATATATGTATATATATATATATATATGTGCATATTATATGTATATATTATATGTATATATATATATATATTTATATATATAATCTCGTCTAATTTAATATTTTTTCTTCTCGTTAAATATCTCACACATAACACACAATTTTACAATGTCAAACGCATTCCAAAACCACACATACCAAAAGACGGTGAAATCTTTCATCTTGTTTGTTTTGTCACACAAATAAACTGAATGTTCAAAAAAAACGTCTGTTTTTTTTAATAATAATAAACTTCAGTGTGTGCTGCGATACAAATTTTCCTCTTGAAAATGTGAATGTGAATCAAACATTCATATAATGATATAAATATTGCACAAGTGTTTTTTGAGAATAATATAAAAGCAGAGAAAAGAGAATTTCTTTTATACACGTATCATTTTTACTAAAATAATCTTATAATAAAACTCGATCTTTGTTTGTTCTATGTGGCAACCGATTGGGCAACAGGCAATTTTACAATACACGGAATAGCTAATATGACCAAAAAAAAAAAAAAAAAAACTCAGAAAAACAATTCAAATATACATATTTTCCGTGGACTCCGAAAAATATAAGGTATACGCATATTTATCTACAACCAAATTCCTATTTGTGTGGTTTACCTATCAGGCTTGCAGTTCTTGTAGTCTCCTACATGAGGGAGTTTCTAAGTTTTTAGCTTTTAAAAACAAATCTTGATCTCCGAAATTACGTGCTTTCCACATCATGCTGTCTCCTGTAAAAAAAAAAAAAAAAACAAAAAAAAAATACATAAACATGAAGAAAAACGTTCACAAAAAAAAGAGAGCTCTATGGTAAATTATTTGTAATATTGACTAAAATCGTAAAATAAAAAAAATGGAGAAGTAGTTTTATACATACTGTAATTCTTTTCTCTTGCGCAAGTTTGTTTCAAGCTATTCACATACTCTTCCTCAATTGAAATTTCTAGCCTACGCAAGCTGCCCTGATATTCGCTATGAAAGTTTTCCTTAACGTAGTACGGTATTTTCAAGACTTGAGTTGTTCTGGCCACGGAATATTTTCTGCAAAAAAAGTGAAGAAACTCGCGTCGGTGTTTACAAAAAATCTTTCGCGCTTGATCCATATACCTCAGCTTCAATTAATTAAATTATTACTTACGAATTTGAATGCAAGCTGTACACCGGATCAGATATGAAAAAACTACTCATCATGGTTAACGATATTAGTAACAGAACTGGTAACATCTGAAGAAACGTGGTGTATCCATTTGCTTGCTAAAATACATTATCAAATCACATTTGTATAATTGAAGGTAGAATAAACAAAAATTTATTTGTACAGTTTTTTTTTAAAAGTAAATGAGATTTCAAAATTTTTCTCGCCGAACGAGAGAATGTCAATTCTGCTCTACCTGAGAATGAGCATGCTGAGATTGCGCATCCTGTTGCCTCATCCATCTTCCGCCTGAGCGACGCATGTAAAACTCTTGTTGTGGAAAACCAACGCCGAAGAACATGTTGAATAATTCTTCAGCCGTAATATCAGCTTCGAAACCGCGAGTGTAATTGTAATGCGTGTGGCCCTGGCGATTGTGCGCATTCTGCATTCGTTCTTCCTCAGGACCAAACATATCATATTGTTTTCGTTTTTCCGCATCGGTCAGAATTGCAACTGCGTTGCCAATAGCTGCAAAACAATAGACAAATTTCAAAGATTTAAAATATCAAAGACGTACAATCGCTACATATATCTAAATTTTTTCTAAACTGTCTTACCTTTGAAAGCCTCGGCCGCACCCGGCGCTTTATTTTTGTCAGGATGCAACTGTAGCGCTAATTTTTTATACGCTTTTTTAATGTCGCTATCTGTAGCATCTTTACTCACACCTAAGATTTCATAATAATCTTTGCATTTCTTTATCCTGAAACATTTATTTCTCTCATTAAAAATAAATAAAAAAAACAAATAAAATATTACGAATAAAATATACTTAACATAAGTAAGTTAATTATATAATTAAATATAATTAAATATAAATTAATTATTAAATATAAATATATTAAAAATATAAATATATTAAATATAAATACAAATTAATGTAAATTAATTATATAACAAAATATAATTAATCTTGGAAATATTATATTTTACTTCTTTGGTATCTTTAAAATCATCTTGTCACATTCTATCAACATCACAACTTAAAATTATGTATGTTATTAATTCAATGTTATTGTAGCAAAGTATATTTGGTGAAGTTATCTACCTTTTTACATGTTCCAACTGTTCTTTTGTATAATCTGAACTACTTTGAGAATGTGTTGTCTCTTTAGTCACACTTTGCCGCTTTCTAACACTAGGCTCAGCAGTTTCAGATTTTTGATTCTGTTTAGAAAGTATCGACACTTCTGCCAACAGGTCTGCAAACATGATTGTTTAAAAATTTTTAAAACAACGGATAACACACGATTCTGACAAACGAGAAAAATTCGTTAGTCGCGCTTTTAATATACGTGCTTAAATTAGCTGCGCTTTTAAATATACATATGCGATTAGAAAATAGAACGTAGAATTCTCGCACAACGACCGGGAAACGGTCGCTCTCGACGCGAACGATTCGCAACTCCTCACACAGCCAACAACTGGGAATTGAAACTTGGGACCCACCTTCGACTTTTTTCAGCGGATAAAGTTTTTGCGCCTTGCGGGCGAACTTTTCGGCCTCCTCGTACTTTCTCTCGCGCAAGTAACGTTCCGCGAGTTCCAGGCATCTCTCGGCCTCGTCCTTGTTGCTGTCCATTTTGGTCTCGTTCGACGAGAAACGGACGTTGTGCGGAGGATCGGATTTGTGTTGCAAGTCGGGTCGCACACAGTGACAGAGCAAAATGGTAAATAAATTCTAAAGCGCGATTTCAACCAACACGCTGCTAAATTCGATTATATTACGTCACGAACGTTCGCGAACATCATGACAACCGAGTTGATTCGGGCGTGCAGACGACGGGCGAGAGATGCGGAACGCACCAAGTTAACGTCGTTCGGTTCTGGTAATCCCTAATGTATATTTCAGCGACCCGTTCGTCGCGATTTGCGTCCCGCGAGTGTCACGCACACCTGGGGAACGCCGATTGGTCGTCGGACCAGAGAATTGACAATCACGGGGGAAAAGAATGAAAGGGCTCGTGTCCATGAGGAAAATTAGAAATCGGGCTTGAGATTCGAGAAAAATTTTGAAAGTCGAACCAATCGCGTTTCGGTCGTGCGACCGAACGGACAAACGCGATTGGTCAAATTCCGCGATGCGACGTAACGTCATTTGCGAACGAGGTCCTAACGTCCGCGCGCGCGCGCGCGAACGAGTGTGCGTTCGTCTACAAGACAATATTTTATCCTAGCCGAACGCTCCGCACGCACGTTTTTCGTTCGCTTCTGCCGGAGAGAAACGATGGTGAGTTCTGCGTTCGTCTCGATCGCATCCGTTTATTTAGTTTTAATCCCGCAAGCCTGAACGCGAGAATGTTTGAAAATACGATCCACGGTTTCTGATTTTGTCACGTGTGTGTTTCAGTCGGCGCACAAGACATTCCGCATCAAGCGAAAGCTCGCCAAAAAGCTGAAGCAAAACAGACCGATTCCACAGTGGGTGAGAATGCGGACTGGCAACACCATCCGGTAAATAATTGTTCAACGTTGTTTAAATAATTCACGATGTATAAGTTGTTTTGTTTTCTTGTGTTTTGGCGTAAGGTTATGCGTGTCGAGTATGTGTTAAAACAATGAAAAAAATCTACTGAGAATACAAGGCCAATTCGAGCCGTTCACAAGATGTTGAGCGGAAACTTGTACGTGTATATGTATACATATATATGTATACACCTATAACAAGTTAAAGTTGTCCCTTTTCAATTCAAAAAACTCACTTGTAAAATTTACAAGTGAACTTGTTATATAGGTGTATACATATATATGTATATATATACACGTACAAGTTTCCGCTCAACATCTTGTGAACGGCTCGAATTGGCCTTATATTCTTAGTAGAATTTTCACGAGCCTTAAAATATTATTTTAATAAAAAAATGTTGTTCGAAATATACTTGGCGAAGAGTCTAGTTTGACAAATTAATGAGAATTAATAGAATTTGTTATTTAGATATTGTTTCTTGTTGCTTCATGTTTTTTTATTTTCTCAGGTACAACGCAAAGAGGCGTCACTGGAGGAGAACCAAGTTGAAGCTCTAAATTATACCGAACTTTGCATTGGCGTCACATCTATACCTTATGGATTTGATACATCGCGTAGGAATCACAGAAAAGATCAAAACCATGGAAAGTAATGGTGTATTTTTTTTTTATTTCTCACACACGTGTCAAGATGTTTGTGTTAAACTTCAAATCAGAGAACAAAATTAAAAACTGTTGAGACAGGGGACAGATGTGATTTGTTTTCTTCAATGTAAATAAATATACGTTCGATGTAATTTTACTTATCTCAATTTTTTTACATGTTACAAGGAATTAACTACTTTGCGCATGTGCATATTCTGCAACCAGTTGTTCAATAATTCCTCGCCGGTCTTGGAAGTTCTCAGATGATAATTCTTGGGTGGTTGTCCTTCCTCCAAACGTACAAAATAATGACAATACCTGTACCGATGAACCGTTCCGCGACCTCTAGCGTGACGTCTCAGACCTTTTATTACCATACCTTTCGTGGCGAATGATTCAGCTATTAAAAAAAAAAATATATATATATATATATACTTGTAGAACGTACTTACTGATTGTATACAGATTTTTGTGAACGTAACACTCACCAACCCACAAATTACTCTTGAACTCGACATTGTGTTCTTCTACAGCCAGTTTTTGAGCTTCTAATAGAACCTCTTTGACAATCTCACCACCTTTTCTTCTCATAAAACTCACTGCTTTTATAGCTTCGTCCACAGACATTCCTCGTATGTAATACGCGATATACCACATCTTTTTTGGGCTATACTTTATGTTGGCCTTCATATGACATACGTACTGAAAAACAAATACAAGAGTGTGTCATTTTTGAGAAGTTGATTAATTAATTAATTACACTTCAATGTGTACTCTTACAGCAGGCCTGAAGTTTAATTAATTAATTAATTAACTTCAATGTGTACTTACGGCAGGCCTTCTTTCCTCGCCAGGTTTTTGAGGTGGAAAAATGGTTTCATTATACTTGAGAAACTTTGTGGGAGTTGTGAAATCTGGATAATGCTTTTCGCATATCGACGAAAGATGGAAGCTACATGTTGGTATGAGATTTAACGTCTTTGCCACATTTGATACATCCGATTTGTTTACAACAAATCTGCTGTACAACGCTGCATTTCTCACACACTGACGAATGGCTTGCATTTTCTGTAAACAAACGTGTAAATGTCATTCTGAATATTTGTATTACAACGCAAATTTTTCAGATTCTTCTATCAGTGAGAATTCAGTTCTGAATCAATAAAATTTGTGGAAAATATTAGAAAGAAAAAAAATGTGTTTATGAAACACATAACCTACAACACTCAATTCAATTTGTGATATTTACCGCACGCGTGATTGTCGGCCGCAAATAAAATATTTCCGCACGAGAAAATTGCGGTTACGAACAGTTACGAGAACATGTCCAACCAAAAATCAAATCAAATCAACCGTTTTTATATCGGCGCTTGGAAAAACGAATTCTTCACACCACTGGACCATCAGAAATCAACCTAACCTCTACACACGCGTGTATATCTATATATATACAAGGTGTCCCAGAATTGCCGTACAATCGCTCGTAGGCAGGTAGAAGAAGTAAAACTGAGTCGAAAAGTCCTGAACCATTTTTTTCTATTATTTATAATACAGGAGTAATTATTGAGTAAATCAGGCCAATCAGCGTAGACCTTTAGCCAAGCACACGATTTGCTCAATAATTACTCCTTTATTATAAATAATAGAAAAAAATGGTTCAGGACTTTTCGACTCAGCTTTACTTCTTCTACCTGCCTACGAGAGATTGTACGGCAATTCTGGGACACCCTGTATATCTCGCGTGACGGCTAATGTTTAATCGTTTACGGAGGTCCATAGAACACTTCGGAAGTGGATAAAGAAATAAAGATTAATAATAAACAAACAATAATACACAAAGAAAAGTGCAGACAAGAAACAAATACAAGGATTTTTTTTATAGAATCTTATAAAAAGATTTTAATTGCACAATTCTTTTCTATCACATTATATATGTACAGTTTTTTTTTTTTATATTACGTAGTATTGGCATGGATACAACGCGAAATTAACTATTTATATATAAAATACAAATCTTAAGATGCAAAAATACTATTTAAATTTGATTATATTAAATTTTTTACAATTTATCTGTGAGCTCTGGCACAGCCTTGAACAAATCCGCGACCAATCCGTGATCGGCCACTTGAAAGATCGGAGCTTCCGGGTCCTTGTTGATTGCCACAATTGTCTTCGAGTCCTTCATCCCGGCCAGATGTTGAATCGCGCCCGAGATACCGACCGCTATATACAGATTCTGCGAAAACGTTCGTTTCAAGATTTGTAAACAGACAAGATCGCGAGACAAGATCAATCATCTCCAAAATTCCGCACAGGTTTTACTCACAGGTGCGACGATCTTTCCGGTCTGTCCAACTTGCAAATCATTCGGCACGAAGCCCGCGTCAACCGCGGCGCGGGACGCGCCAACCGCCGCGTTCAGCTTGTCCGCGAGTTTGTAAAGCAATTCGAAGTTTTCGCCCGACTTCATTCCACGCCCGCCGGATATCACGACCTTGGCGGACGTTAGTTCGGGTCTGTCCGATTTGCTGAGTTCTTGCTTGACGAATTGAACTTGATTCGGTACGTCAACAGCGGCGACGGTCTCGCATTTGGCGTCACCGCCTTCCAGAGGCAGCGACTCGAAAGAAGTGCCTCTCACGGTCACCACCTTCACCTTGTCCACAGACTTGAGAGTCAGAATAGCATTGCCAGCGTATATGGTGCGCACGAAGGTATCCGGCGCCTTTATGTCGATAATATCGCTCACCGGAGACACATCTAATTTAGCTGCAATCTTGACGAAAAGAGTTGAATGAGATTTTACGAGCTACAAAGTAAACAGTTACAGTTTAAGAGATGAATACTAACTCTAGGCAGCAAAGCTTTGCCAAACGCGCTCGCGCCGGCCAACACGTGTGTGAATTTGTGATCATTGCACAGTTTGATCACGAGCGGCGTAAGCGATTCCGCGGTGAATCCCTTGAACACGTCGCTGTCCGCCATAAGAACCTTAGATATGCCTTTGGCTTTGCAAGCGCTCTTCGCGGCCGTCTCGCATTTTGTTCCCGCCACCAATACCGTCACATCGCCACCGATCTTCCTGGCAGCTGTCAACGTGTTGCATGTGATCGGTAATAAATTCTCATTGTTATGTTCGGCAATCACCAAAGTGGACTCGTAACGCGCTAACGAGCCAAACTGAAAATGAAAAGAGAATATTTATGTAACAAATTTTGCACAAATATGTTTTTGTTTACGCATTTTGTTACACACGCGTGTTGAAACAAAATAGTACGACGGTAATATATTGACGTGTTTTAAACAAAAAAAATTCACGCGAGATCCAAAAAAAGGCACAGGATCCTTTCCTTCGAAGATGATGCTGAGATGTGCGGGTTCAGGATTTAACGTGTGCAAAAATAGGTGTGCGAAGTATTTTGCAGAGTTCTTGCAAACATTGAAATCGGAAGACAAGATATCAGCTGGATACAAGCGATTTTTAAACTTCACAAGCCGAGGTTGAGTGACGTGACTAATCGAACGCGAAACAATTGAGGCACGAAAATTCAAAATCCCTTCAAATATTACCTTGTTGGTGGAGGTCCGCAAAGTTGTTCTGAGGCACGTAGAGAACATCGTTGTCGGATTGTCTTTTTTTTTTTTTTTTTTTCAGGCGACCCGAATGACTTTGTCAATGAAATGACAGATGCAAAAAAAACTACACGATACCCCGTTTCCACACGCAATCTCGTTGACAGAGAACGGAAGAGTGGGACAAAAGTTCGGTCCAAAGTCCCGCAAGTTTATGGTTTCCGCGCACGGAGATCACAAATGCGCGCACACATTTACGGTACACGTGTATTTTAGTTTTTTTTTTTTATTGCAGTAGTTATTCGACAACCTTGCCTTGGCATTGGGTGTTTCAATTTGCGTGACATTTTTCTCACGTTTTCCCTCGACATATCCGATTTTTTGTAAACAACATTTAGGCCGAACTTTTATTTAAGATGCTAGAGAGAGAGAGAGAGAGAGAGATCTTTTCGAGCCGAGAGAAAATCGACCATTGGTCGATCGGCCAAGTCGTTCGAATCGCGATTGGTCAATCAATTTTGTCTCCCGTCTGAGAAAAAGTTGATGAGAACTCGAAAAACGCAATCGCGTTGAACGATTTGACAATTGCGATTGGTCAATTTCGCGGGAACTAAACAAACCGTTTGTACTCGGACCGGTTTCTCTTGAACGCAAACCCTTAGGTCGAAATTGCGACAGAGGAGGTTAGATTGTGTGCGATATTTTTGCCGCTGAGATTCGTTTGCAAACCCGTTCGCAAACAGTTCGTTTCGTCGAATTAATTAAATATCCGACAGCATTGTGTAATTGATGTTACATATTGCTGCAATATATTGTTGCCACATTGCTGTATCGCAGTGATTTCTAAAAATTAACCATGGTAAGTTTGTAACACATAGGAAAACAGAATTTGTGTAAGAATATTACAAAGTTGCGCAAATAACTAAGCAGTTTTGTTTTTTATTTTAGTTGTTCTATTCCTTCTTCAAATCGTTGATCGGAAAAGACGTGGTCGTCGAGTTGAAAAACGATCTCAGGTTGGATGTTGCAGATTTATTACAAGCGATAACTCGAAGCGAAGAACACTATTGTGCTCACGTAGTTTGTTTTGTTTCAGCATTTGCGGCACGTTGTATTCTGTCGACCAGTACTTAAATATCAAACTAGCGGATATCAGCGTAACGGACTCAGAAAAATATCCTCATATGGTAAGTTGTATTTATGAGATACAATGTATTTCAAAATCTTATACACTCTTGTACACGATTGAATCAATTGTTTCACGTGTTACGCTTACAGTTGTCAGTAAAAAATTGCTTCATTCGTGGATCCGTGGTGCGATATGTACAGCTGCCGGTAGATGAAGTAGATATCCACTTGTTGACCGAAGCGGCACGCAGAGAAGCAATGAACGCTCAAACGAGATAGTTTCTAGTATAGTTTATAAGTATATTAATGTTAATGTGTCTCTTATTATTTTTTGTACAATTTGGAATCGATTCAAAAAATAATATATATTGCACTAGGTTTCTAAAAGACGTCAGTAATAAAAACTGTATTTTTGATATTCCAAAGCAAGTTTCCATAAATAACAAATAGCAGGTTTGTTAGGTTTTTTTTTTTTATTAATGCCTTCTCTTGCATGCTTTTGGTTACAGTGAAAAAAGTGTACATATAATTGAAATTTATTTGTATTATTTCTCATAATATATATATATATATATATATATAATGTCTAATATAAATCAGATTTTTTTCATTCACATTAAACTTGTTACTTCCATTCTGACAGTGTTGCGTCGTACCAGATGTATTTTCCTTTTATTTCTGTATTTTCCGGCAACAAGGCACAGTAAACAGGTCCCACGGCTCCTTGATCCGGCTTCAAGTCTCCCTTGTGGCTAGTCATATCGGTATCCACGTAACCAGGATGAACCGCATTCACCGCAATGTCTTCTCGAGGATCCGTATTAAATTTGGATTGATGAATACCAGCTAGAGCGGACACTCCGATTTTACTGGCCACGTATGTTGAATTTGACCAGCCAGCTTGCAAATGGGTGTTAGATTTTGCAGCGCTAGAAATGAATACATGAAGGGAACAGATAGTAACATATTTCTTCAAGTCAATGTGGTGCTTGGAATCGCACGACTTACTTAACAAAATCTTGCATAATTTTGTCCAATTCCGATTCGGTTAGGTTCGGATCTGATAATTTCTTTTTCAACGCTGCGCCGGAGATATTGCAAAGACGTCCAGCGCTGCTGGAAACATGAACCACTCGGGCATGCGGCTTGAGTAATGGATACAGCGCATCACACACTTTACGCAAGCTGAAATAATTTACTCTCAGCGTTTCCTCAGCTTGGACTCCGAAAGGTTCCGTAGCATTTGTCTAAAAAAAAAAATATATATATAAACTTATCGCAATATTTTATCTTAACTAAACAAATGGTATGTTTTCTTAACAAGTTTCTGCAAAACAAATTGTCTCCAACAAATACACAAGTATAAAAGTTAATATTTTTTACAAGACAAAGATAATATTGACTAAATTATTTCCTGGAATAATCAATAAAAAATTTCTTCACATCATGGTTTTCAATTTTAAAGAATTTAGATTCTAGTTTTAAAATATTACTTTAAATGCTATGGCAGCGTTGTTGATCAGGACGTCGAGGCCGCCATATGTGCTTTTCAAGTAATCCCGGAATTTCGTGATACTCTCGTCGTCGGTGACATCCAGCTGGTGAAATTTCGGTTTCAGGCCTTGTTTCTCCAACTCGCTTACGGCGTTCAATCCGCGATTGACATCGCGAGCCGTCAGATAGACATTGCCGTCAAATTTTTGGCAGAGCGCCTTGACGATGGCAAAGCCGATACCTTTGTTCCCACCTGTTACCTGATTGTTAAGAAAAATTACACTGAAAATTATACATATCGAGTGATAAAAAATAAGACGAGACCAAAAAGAACATGACAATTTTATTAATCGAATTGTTTGCAAAACACAATAATTAAAATGAGGAAGATGAGACAGCAAAGATTCTGTTTTTTTCCCAAGGTTTTCTTACCACAGCCACACGCCCAGTCATGTCGCGTAATGTGATGTAACTAAGCGATGTAACTCGAACGGAACGCAAACACAAAGTTGTATATATGCGCTGCTGTGTAAGTTGTATATATATATATATATATGCTTTTTATTTACATTCACTATCAGCATGTACAACTCGTCACACCTATATAAGTAAACATGGCATCAAGCAAATACAAATTCCTCAGATGACGAAACTTGATTTCCTCGTCGCGCGTACTAGGTGAAACTTTTTACGTGTGAAATTGAAAAAATCTCATTTGTAAAAATTTTAAATTTATTGCGTAGATATGACGTAGCACGCGCGTGCAACAATTCGTCTGAGTGTGATGGGGCTATTCTTCTGGAACTTGAGTTAATCTAAATTATACTCCAATTGTAAGCGACAAACGCTTTGTAATCAGACTATCATTATTATTCAGTTCATTGATTCGTTTTTATTGGTATTGGTGCGAAGTGTCTCGGTAGATCGATTCAGATTGGTCCGTACGCCATGTTGATTCGTTTTTGTGTACGCAAGACGTGGACATCGCGACGCTCATGAACGCGACACGAAAAGCCCGTGTTGCGATTAAATTGACCAATCAGGTCAATCGAAGCAGCTTGCCCATTAGTCGCGTTTTCAGCGGAACCTGAATCGTCTTGTCAACAATAGTCGTTGATTTGTTAATTCTGAAAGTAACAGCCAATCACGTTTGATTGCTGCGAAGCAGCTTGTTCCGCTGGATATGTTCTAAGATTCTATACCTTGGTTAATAAATCACTATATTTCACGTCGCGTGTACTATAGTTGTTGGTTTCCAAAGTAGGATCTTGGAACGTAAACTCTGAACGCACGTGTGCGATTGTCAAACATAACCTCAACCTCAATCGCAACCAAATAGCTCCGCAATCCGTAATACAGGCTTCTGACAGAGAGAAGTCTCTTCTCTCTGCCGTTAATTTTTGATGCAATAATGAAGCAACTATCGGAAGAGAGAACAAAACTTGTGTTTGAGAAATTAACGAAATAGTAAGAAACTGTTTGCATATATTTTATTTACACGCAAACAGACGCAAAGTCAGTTTGCTAATAATACTTGAATTTGTGTTTTTAATATAAATTTTAAATATTGTTTAACTATAGTATTGGTGCCAATGTGAAGAACTTGATTGATCGACCGGATGATACATATTTTTTTCGGGAGCAAAAAGACAGGGTGTATTATGTGTCACAAAAAATCCTATCCCTTGGAAGTACCGTGGCACCTGATCATCTGTTGAGTATAGGTACTTGCTTCGGAAAATTCACAAAATCAGGAAAATTTAAGCTACATATCACCGCATTGCATTATTTGGCGCCTTATGCGCAAGTAAGTACTTGATTAACATTTATTAACTAAAAAAAAGATACAAGAAAACACAACAATAACAACAAATTTATTATGTTTCAGCACAAAATCTGGGTGAAGCCATCGGCAGAGCAACAGTTTCTATATGGAAATCACATTTTGAAGTCGGGTCTTGGTCGAATAACGGAAGGTACTTCTCAGCATCAAGGAGTTGTTGTGTTTTCCATGAATGATTTACCACTGGTACGCACCATTGTGTGTTTTTTTTTCTTTGCTCGCATATTACTGCAATGTGAGGCAATTAATAAACGCCAACACTAAAACTTGATTTTTTTTATTTTTCAGGGATTTGGTGTTGCCGCAAAAAGTACAGTCGATTGTAAACATGCAAATCCCACAGCAATAGTTTGTTTCCATCAAGCAGATCTTGGAGAATATATTCGTTCAGAAGACACGCTATTATAATAAAAACCGATATTTAATAAGTCCCTCAAATGTTATAGATACATCTCTATTTCCTTCCCTTTCATTCAGAAATATTTTATTGAATAAAAATTTAGAATTTTATTTATTTATTTTATGACTATATTATTATTTTTATGGTGAAAATTTTATACAAGTTCCTTTTATAAGGTGCGTGTTGTTTTGAGCGCTTAAGCGCTGTAACCGTCAGTTTATCTTTGTTCTATGTTCAAAAAAAAATTAAGACTGACGCTCAAAGCGCGTAAGCGTTCAAAACGAATGCACTTTATATAAGACGGTTCTGTTTGGTTAATGCTGACGGTACACTTATAGATTATCTTGCACCAGATAGCGAGATATTTTTTCTCTTTTTTAATGCAAAATATTCTACTCATTTATCATCGGTATCTTCAACAGAATTAAGTAGAAGAGAAACAAGTTTTTCTGTTATGTAAGTAATATGTAGTCGTACACAATGATATGTCATTAGTTACTTTGTCATTTTCTTATTAATATGCAGTCTTTAGATTTCCTTTTTTCCTCGTTTCCTTTTACGGCAAACTCGACAATCCCACGCAGGTTCTTCATTTTTTTCTCCAAGCTTCAAACGTTTTCCTATCCCAAGTGTTAAAATCGTTCTTCGTTTGAATAAACGTTTGAAATTTGGAGTAAAATAAAGAACCTGCGTGAAAAATTATCGAACTTACCGTAAAAAAAAAGGAGGAAAAAAGGAAATCTAAAGACTGCATATTAATAAGAAAATGACAAAGTAACTAATGACATTTTACGACTATATATTACTTACATAACAAAATTCTTGATTTTTTTCTACTTAATTCTGTTGACCAGATAAATTATAATATGTTATGAACTATGTACACGGAATGTTAGTACTCAAGTTTTACGACTTGGGTAATATTTCAGAGAGAGAGTATAAAACATCTTTCTTGATATCATACTGCTTCAGTTTGATGCGTTCATTCCTTGATATTCCTCGAACAAAAGAGGTACCAGCTTGTTCGATTTGAGTGACAAAATTATTTTTGTAACGCTTATTTTTTTCGGCAAACATATAACGCCAAGAATAACTAATTTGGATATATTTTTATTCTGTTTCAACCGTCAGTACAAAAAAAAGAGCAAAAAATGTTAATTATAGGATTAATAACTGCTCTTGTCGTTGCTCTATGTTCGGTATATATTTATTACAAGTTTGTGGTGTTCAATTTCTGGCGCAAGAAAGGTGTATTTTACATCGAACCCGTTGTACCAACTGGCAATATGACTTCTTTAGTAACCCGAAAAATATCAATGGGCAAGTATCTTTTTATAAAAAAAATTGTTTTTGTATATAAATTAATGAGAGTTTTTATTTGCCAAAAAAGTGAAACTTTCATACACTTTATTTGCGAATTTAAAGTCACGTTTCTTATATATGCGACAAATACACCCGGTATATATATAAACAATTTTTTATATATACTTATACACAAATTACAATTATTATATCTAATTTTGCAAATTTATATGCCAAATATATTCATACAATTTTATACACGGAGAATTACTTTCTTTTTTTAAGAGAATGGCTTCAGAGATATTCCATATCAAATTACAAAATAACTCTATTAGTATCATGTTAGATAGAAAAAAATTATATAAAACTATATTTTTACTATATTTCAAAAACATTTTTGATTATATAATCACATATTACATAATCACACATACTTATACACAAATAAAATTATTATATCTAATTATGCACATTTATATGCCGAATATGTCCATACAATTTCATACATGGAAAATTTGTTATTGAGTAGATATTAAGTACACATCAAAAACCAATTTTGTATTGTCACCAAACCGTATTTTTATAGTTTTCAGTCAATAATTATTTCAAAATTATCTATTTGTGTTCTAATTTCTAAAAGCCTGTGATATATATGTATAAATATAGAATTATAATGTTTAATGTGTTAAGTGAAAAACTATAAGAGTTGCAACAACATAGTAAATGAAAGAATATTTCGTCAAATTAGATTAATTATTTTATACGTTGCAAATATATATTCAGCCCAAGTACACAATTTTCTTGATGTAGTAATTTTTATTATTTCTCGATATCTATGTAAATTTTCAAATATATTTTAAAAGAGTGTATGACTTTGTACAATTTAATTGTAAGATTTATCAACAGGCGAACTGTTCGGCGATGCTTATTTAAAATATAAGGACCATCGAGCTTTCGGAATGTATACATTTTTCAAGCCGAACCTTGTGATTGCCGATCTCGATCTTGTTCGAATAGTGCTGACAAAAGAATTTGGCAATTTCCACGATCGCGGCTGGTACTGTAATGAGAAAACGGATCCGCTATCCGGTCACTTGTTTTTATTGCCAGGAAAAAAATGGAGACATTTGCGAGTCAAATTGACACCTACATTCACTTCGGGAAAACTCAAGCAAATGTTTGGAATCCTGAAAGAATGCGGCGAGGAATTCGCGACATCTTTAGAAAAAGTGGCCAAAACAAACTCATGCATCGAAATAAAAGAAATATTTGCAGGGTATGTAATTTTTAAAAATAGAAGATTGAATTATTGGTTAATGATTTGTAAAACGCTGCGAAGAAAAAAAACGGTTTTTGAAACACTTTTAACTATTTATATGAAAAACTACAAAAGTTTTATATAAAAAATATATACAATACATATTAAAATATTTCTTTAGTATAGCCAATATAAATTTGTAAAATCATACATTTTATGGAATAGATATACAACTGACATAATTATGTCAACTGCTTTCGGAATCAAATCAAACTGCATGGAAAACCAGGACAATGAATTTCGATTTTGGGGAAGAAAAATCTTCGAGTACAATCCTATTTGGTATGCAATTTTTGCGTTTGTACCTCAACTTGCCGATTTCTTTGCCATTCCTTTCGTTGATCGAGGTACCTCGAAATTTTTTATAAATATGTTCCGGAATAATGTGCAATACAGACAAACTCACAATGTTGTTAGACATGATTTTATGAATCTACTTATACAACTTATGGAGAAAGGCTACGTCGCGCCTGACGAGGGAGATACCGCCGAAGCTTCTTGTAAATATACTTTACATGCTCAATACTAAATATACAATTATGCCAGTGGTAGAAAATTTATATGTTTGTTTTTTATAGCAACTACGAATAAGATTTCATTGGTGGAAGCGGCTGCGCAAGCATTCGTCTTCTTCATAGCTGGTTTTGAAACGTCTTCAACTACGGCGACGTTCTGTTTGTACGAATTAGCGGTAAATCAGGACGTACAAAATAAGCTTCGTCAAGAAATTGATGAAGTGCTAAAAAAAGACGGCGAAGTGACTTACAATTCTGTCAACGATATGACCTATCTGCATAAAGTAGTAACTGGTAATTTTTTTTTTTTTTTTTTTTTTTTTGTAAAAACACTCGTTTGTTTATTTGAATAAACGTGTTTGAGAAGCTACAGATATTATATCACTTTGTGCAGAAACTCTGAGAAAATATCCACCTGTGCCAATTCTGAATCGCATCTGTACCAAAGCTACAGACCTTCCGACAACGAATATTCACATACCGGAAGGAACTTCAATTACTATACCGGTGCTCGGAATACAGAGAGATCCGGCCATATATCCGGACCCAGATAAGTTTGATCCCGAGCGATTCAGCGCGGATGAGATAGCAGCTAGGCATCCGTACGCTTACTTACCATTTGGAGAAGGGCCTCGAGTTTGTATCGGTAAGGCCTAATAAAAATACTAAAAAACTTTTTAAAAATGTTTTTTATAATTAAAAACTTTTTCAAAAGTATTTCTTTAATTTCCTTGTAAAATTCGGGCTTATGAAATTGTACATGTATAACACATGTACACATTCTTTCAAAACAACATGATTTGAGAATATAAAAAATATAAAAAAGACTGTTATTTTGTAAATTTTTAGGTACACGATTTGGCTATATGCAGACAAAAGTTGGCATTTTCAATATCTTATCGAAGTTCAAGATTAAACTTCATCCTCGAACTCCTGTGCCACTTATCATCGATGAAGCGCCTTTTATACTTTCGCCCAAAGGCGGTGTACATCTTATCATTGAGCCGCGATAAAACACTCACGCTTTTTAAAGCTGCTTTATAAAGCGTTTAAACCAAGTAGATTAAGTCTGTAACTAGTACTAAGATTGTCGTTTCGTGCGTGCAACATTGCATCAGAAAACTGTTACGTAACAACTTAGTAACGATAACAATATTGTCAACAGCTATTTGCAGAATCATTCTGCGGATAAAATGTTTTTATCGTTTATTGCGTAACAACAACAGAAGTTGTTGCTAACACTGTAACGTCAGACTAAATCCAGCTCTAACAATCTAAATAGTTTTAAACTAAATAGAATAAGTGTTACTTGTATTATCAAACTAATATTAACTAATGATGTTTATACACATTGTGCGGAATTTATGCTTTGTTTATGCTACTTATTTACTTACACTTTCCAAAATAATAAATTTATTTTATGAGAAAATTGAGGGTTTTATTGTTTAAGTACTATCTTTTAGTCCACTTTCCTTATGTTTTTACTTGCTATAATAAAGTTATTGCTGCAATTTGTTTATCGTATGAAATTATATTATTATTAAAATATTAAAACAATTAGAAAAATTATTCAGAAAAAACGACATTAATATAAAATAACACAATGTTAGAAAAAAACAATAACTTGATTTGAGATATATATATCTCTATTTTTCTCATGTTTCTTTTCTTAAATGATACGGCTTGTTTAAAAATCATATTTTTATTACTTTTATGTCTACATTTTTTAAATTTATCATAAACATTTCACATAAGTTGCAGCGATTTTTCAGACTTTTTTTTTTAATATATCATATATTTCTATTAATTTCCTATTTCAAGATAACGCGTAACGTGAAAGTTCCTAGTCTTTTAATAATGGACATAATTAATTAATATAAAAAAAAACTTGTATACCACTTCATTAATGTGATTATAAATCATTATCTTATCATACCAGATAAGTTTTCATCGTTTCTTAAATGCGTAATAATAAACATTGTATTCAACTTTAACCTTTTTTGTCCAACGTGTCAAAACTGTTTTTTGTCATAAACAGTTAAAATGTAAAAAAAGAAGAAACATTGTGAAAATTAAACTTACCGTAGAAAAGAACGAGGAAATATAAAAAATAGTTGAAAATCGCAATAATAACAAGATTACAAGGTATAATGAACATGTCATCTTAAGACGATAAATTATCATTTATATAACAAGATAAAAACACTTGTTTTTTACATAATTATCTCTTTTGATCACACTTTAACATTAATGACAGTCATGCAATATGAATAAATTGATAACATTTTCTACTCAGATAATGATGCGTAGTATTTCGACTTCAATACTGACGCATAAGTATGTGGAGACTTATAAAGCAACACTGCCGACTACGTAACGATTCAGTTTTAAGCGTCCAGTCTTCAGGATTTGTCTAAACGATATATCACTTTGCTTTGACCGCGTGACGAAACATTTACTTTTGTGACACTTATTGTTTCTGCAAAAATAACGTCAAGCACAAAAAGATAATTTTTGTATACATTTACTCCGTCTAAAACATTTTTACGGAAAAAAAAGCAAAATGTTACTTATAGGATTAATAACTGCTATTGTGGTTGCTCTGTGTTCTGTATATATTTATTACAAGTTTGTGGTGTTTACTTTTTGGCGCAAAAAAGGTGTATTTTACATCGATCCCGTTGTACCAGCTGGTAATGTGACATCTTTAATAATTGGAAAAATATCAGTAGGCAAGTACTTTTTTTCATAAAAAAATACATGATGTATATAAACTATTCATAATTTAAAATCTTTTAATAAACATTTATCAAAAATTTTTTAAAAAGTTGCAATTAGTCACGTTTTTATACAAAATTTAGATATTATAAACTAAAACTATATTATAAACTCATTGTGATATGTAAAAATATAAAATATGCTAATGATATGTACAATATAATGTTTTATGTGATAGAGTAGCAAGCTTATAAGAGAGTTGAAATAATATAATATTTTTTTAAATTAAAGTACTTCTTTGGTAGCTATAAATATGCTCGAACTAAATAACAAGATTTGATTCTAAAACTTTTTGTTTACTGTGTATCTCTTTAATTATATTTTAAAATGACGTATATAGTTGGCATAATTTAATTTTGGGAACTATTAACAGGCGAACTATTTCGCGACATTTACTTGAAATATAAAGACCATCGCGCTATCGGAACGTACACATTTTTCAAGCCGAACCTTGTGATTGCCGATCTCGATCTTGTTCGAATAGTGCTGACAAAAGAATTTGCTAGTTTTCATGATCGAGGCTTTTACAGCAACGAAAAAGTTGACCCATTATCCGGTCATTTATTTTTATTGCCTGGGAAAAAATGGAGAAATTTGCGCGTCAAGTTGACACCTACATTTACTTCGGGAAAACTCAAACAGATGTTTGAAATTCTGAAAGAATGCGGCGAAGAATTCGGGAAATCTTTAGAAAAAATTGCCAAGACCGGAGAGAGCATCGAGATAAAAGAAATATTTGCAAGGTATACTGATTTTTTTAAACAAGAAGACAGAGTTTTTACAGAACTTTTATCTACTTATCTGACAAAAAACAGAAAAACTATTATATAAAATATAACTAAATATTATCTATAAAATGGACAGTATATGTGTTGTGTAATGCTATTTTTTGAACAATAGATATACAACAGACATAATTATGTCAGCGGCTTTCGGAATTAAATCCAACTGCATGGAAAAAGTAGACAATGAATTTCGATATTATGGAAGGAAAGTTCTCGATCAAAGTGCTCTAAAAAATGCCATTTTTGCGTTTGCACCTCAAATTGCCGACTTTTTCTCTTTACCTTTTTTTGATCGAAACACTACAAATTTTTTTATAAATATGTTTCGGGATAATGTGCAATACAGACAAACTCACAATGTTGTCAGACATGATTTTATGAATCTACTTATACAACTTATGGAGAAAGGCTACGTCGCGCCTGACGAAGAGGGAGATACCGCCAATGCGCCTTGTAAATATATTATAACATTCCATATAATAAAGCATGTACTTACGCGCTGGTTGCTATACAAAATTGTTTTGTTCTTTTTATTGACAGCGGCTACGAATAAAATTTCTATGTTAGAAGCGACTGCGCAAGCTTTCGTTTTCTTTGTTGCTGGCTTCGAAACTTCTTCAACTACGGCGACATACTGTTTGTACGAATTAGCGCTAAATCAGGATATGCAAAATAAACTTCGTCAAGAAATTGATGAAGTCTTGAAAAAACACGGCGAAGTGACTTACAACGCTGTAAACGACATGACGTATCTTCATAAAGTAGTATCTGGTAATTATATTGATGTTGTTATATACAATTTTACGTCTTTACATAAACGTGATTGCTAGTAATTGCAGACTACAGTTTTTATGCTACTTTATTTCACAAAAAAAATGGAGTTGCTTCAATTAAAATTGACGTTACGGGTTGTCACAAAAAGAAATAGTTCAATCAATTGCACATGCGATTAATTTAATGTCTAGATTCTTAAAGCATCTATCTGCTGTGTATAGTGCAATAATATTGATGTTGCATCAGCAAGATATATTTCAATTAACCGTTTTAGTGCCACGCAGCGCGATCGCGCTGTTCGCGTGCTGTAAGAAACTGTATCGCGATGTTCGATCGCGATCGGCAGTTAGCAACGCTCTCGGTTTGGAGTGTACCTTGTCGCGAGTCTGTCAGACTTCCCTCTCGTAATTATTAAAAAATATGAAGCGCGAACGCGCCGCGTGGCATTTTTCGACGAAAAAAAGGAGCAGCGCGACCGCGTCGATCGGCATTACTCGCAGATAAATGAAGGAAGCGCTATCGCGCTTCATGGCACAATCCGACACGGATTTTTAAAAACCCCTGGCACTAAAACGGTTAAAATGATACTGTTGATCCAATATCATTTTTTTTCCGTATTGTTGTGCAGAAACTCTTAGGAAATATCCACCTGTGCCAATGCTGAATCGCATCTGCACCAAAGCCTTAGACCTTCCAACAACGAATATTCACATACCAGAAGGAACTTTAATTACTATACCGGTGCTTGGCATACAGCGAGATCCGGCGATATATCCGGATCCGGACAAGTTTGATCCCGAACGATTCAGCGCGGATGAGATAGCGGCTAGACATCCGTACGCTTACTTGCCATTTGGAGAAGGACCACGAGTTTGTATCGGTAAGACTTAGTACTCACGAAGAATAATTAAAACCTTCAATAATTGTTTTGTATTTTTCAAACTTATTAAATTATACGTCTGATAACATTCTCTCAAATATAATTTAAAAAACTAAACACAATATGTAAAAAGCATGTAACTTTGTAAATTTTCAGGTACACGGTTTGGCTATATGCAGACAAAAGTTGGAATCTTAAATATCTTATCAAAGTTCAAGGTTAAACTTCACTCACGGACGCCGGTGCCACTTATCATCGATGAAGCGCCCATTATACTTACGCCCAAAGGCGGTGTACATCTCATCATTGAGCCGCGATAATATTGTTATAAGCTCTTTAAAACCGCGTTTAAAGACGTCTAGTACCAACTTTGAAATGTTAAGAATTAAATACGAATTTTACATATTGGTCTCATATATATTCGATTCACTGTAGCAAAGATAATAAGCATATCAGTTTGCAAAGAGTTTACTTATAACTTTAATGTGTGACTGCGTTAATTCAAGTAACTAGATCAAATAAATAAAATGATAGGAACTAGTTTAAACTTTGAAGAAAATGAAATTAGATATAGAAGAAATATTTTCTTAAATACTTTGACCAAATGCTAGATAGTTCGAAAGATAATAAATATAATTTGTATTGTTATCTAAATGACGCGTGATTTTTTCTGTGAAAACGCGTAACAATATGGCACTGTTAGTATTTAAACGTAAATAAACAATACAAAAATACAAAACTACAAAACAATAAATAAAAACTACATAAAAAATAAAAACTTACATTTCTGCATTTTAATTATGAATACCGATAAGATTCTGCGTAATTTTTATAACTCAAACTACACAAGAAAAGCGTATATTAGTCAATAATCGAATGTCAGCTACTTTTTGCTACGAATGTACATACAAACATCCTCAATCGCGTAGATCACTTCTATTTCTTTTATTGTCAATGTCGCATTGTGCATACGACTACAATGTTACGCAAACCTAAATATAGATACAACAATCTAAATAGTTTTAAAGTAGAATGATTTTAATTTGTAGTGCTAAACTCAAATTGGTTTGTTATTGTATGCAATGTACGAGATTTATGTTGCTACTTGTCTATTTACATTTTGCGAAGTAAGAAACTGATTTTTATACAAAAATGTATAATAAGATTTTTCTTGTCTAAACATCATCTGTTAATCGAATTACCTTGATTACTTGTCATTTTGTCAACGTGCTATAATAAAGTTATTGTTGCCGATTATTTATTACAATTACTTCTCTTATGAAATAAAACCACGTGAAATAATCATTCAAAAACAACGATAGTAATATAAAATATAATATTTTAAGAAAACAATAATTATTGCTATGAAATATACTTCGTCATAAGTGATGTGTAGTTTTCTCATTTGTTTTTTCTTCAAAAGTACGGCTTGTTTAAATAAACTAAATTTTTTACTTATTTTATCTTTACAGTTTTCAATTTTATCAACTAAACATTTAACCTTAGTTGCAGCAATTTGTTAAGCTTCGATACTACGTTATGTAATTCCGTCTATTCCTTTTCTATTGCAAGATAACGCGTAGTATAAATGTTCCTATTCTTGTAATAATGGTCATTAGTTGGTATAGAAAAAACGTTTATAGCACTTCATTGTGATTATAAATCATAGAGTGTCTTGTCATACTACTTGATAAGTTTGTATTGTTTCTCTTAAGGTGAATAAGAAAATTGGAATTCAGTTTTGAAATTCTTTGTCCAATGTGTCACAAGTTTCTTTTTTTATAAACAAAAATGTGAAAAATTAAAGTGTACAATAAGAAAGAACATCGTAAGAATTAAACTTAAAAAGAAACAAGAAAGTATAAACAATAGATAAAAATTGCAAAGATAACAAATCTAAAACATACACTCGACATGTCATTTTAAAACGATAAAGTATCATTTACATAACAGAATAAAAACGCTTATTTTTTACATAATTATTTTGCTTAGTCACACTTTAGAATATCAAACGTCATGCAAGATAAATAAACCAGTAACCTTTACTGAGATAATAATGCATAAGTATATGTGCATTAATAATGTGACATATAGATAACATTTTCGATCTTCTTTAGCTTCAGTTTTACGCAGTCAGTTTTCAAGATTTATCGAACAGTATTTCTATGCTCTGACGGCTTACTGCTACATTTAATTTTGTGACACTTATTGTTTTTGCAAAAATATAACGCTCAACACACATAAATTTTCATATAATTTTTTTTGTTCGGAATATATTTAAGAGAAAAAAGAGCAAAATGTTATTTATAGGATTAATAACTGCTATTGTAATTGCTTTGTGTTCTCTATATATTTATTTCAAGTTTGTGGTATTTACTTTCTGGCGCAAGAAAGGTGTATTTTACATCGATCCCGTTGTACCAGCTGGTAATGTGACATCGTTAGTAATTGGAAAAATATCAGTAGGCAAGTATTCATATAAAAACAACTATATGATACCTATAAATTGTTATTAATAATTAGTAGTAATTATTAATTTACAAGTTTTCAATAAGCGTTCACCTTTTATTCTTATTTTTTACAAAGCTCCATATAGCTACTTTTTATTACAAAAAACTAGATATTACATTAAAGATAATGTAATATCTAGTGATGTGTGTAGTTATGATATGAAAACATATAAAATATGCTTTGGTTCCATAACTCTTATTTTTTCAATGTGTAATTCCTTAAACCCATTGTAAAAGGACGTTACTTTACATAATTTAAGTTTAAAATATTATTCACAGGCGAACTATTTCGCGACATTTACTTGAAATATAAGGGCCATCGCGCTATCGGAACGTACACATTTTTCAAGCCGAACCTTGTGATTGCCGATCTCGATCTTATCCGAATAGTTCTGACAAAAGAATTTGCTAGTTTTCATGATCGGGGCTTCTACTGTAACGAAAAAGTTGACCCATTATCCGGTCATTTATTTTTATTGCCTGGGAAAAAATGGAGAAATTTGCGCGTCAAGTTGACACCTACATTTACTTCGGGAAAACTCAAGCAGATGTTTGCAATTTTGAAAGAAAGCGGCGAAGAATTCGCAAAATCTTTGGAAAAAATAGCCGAAACGGAACCATGCATCGAAATAAAAGAAATGTTTGCAAGGTAAACTGTATGTTTTTTGAAAGAAAGAAACGAGTGTTTACGGCACTTTTAACTACTTGCCTGAAAAAACCAGAAAAACTGATATAAAAAATATAACTAAATATTATCTATAAAATGTTATTATAGACGATGTACATGTTTTTTAATGCTATTTTGTGTGCAACAGATATACAACAGACATAATTATGTCAGCAGCTTTCGGAATCAAATCCAACTGCTTGGAAAAACCGGACAATGAATTTCGATATTGGGGAAAAAAGGTCCTCGAACTAGGTTCTTTTAAAAATGCCTTGTTTCTGTTTGCACCTCAAATTGCCGATTTCTTTGCCATTCCTCTTCTTGATCGGGGTACTTCGAATTTTTTCATAAATATGTTTCGGGATACCGTAAAATACAGACAAACTCACAATATTGAAAAACACGATTTTATGAATCTACTTATACAACTTATGGAAAAAGGCTACGTCGTTCCTGACGAGAAGGAAGATACAACCGATGCTTCTTGTAAATACACTATATAACGTTCAGTATATATTTACGCAACTGGTATACAATTTAGATGTTTTATTTATAGCGGGTACAAGTAAGATTACTATGTTGGAAGCGGCTGCGCAAGCATTCGTCTTCTTTATAGCTGGTTTTGAAACGTCCTCAACTACGGCGACATACTGTTTGTACGAATTAGCGATAAATCAAGACGTACAAAACAAGCTTCGTCAAGAAATTGATGAAGTTTTGAAAAAACACGGCGAAGTGACTTACAATGCTGTAAACGATATGACGTATCTTCACAAAGTAATATCTGGTAATTATAGTTTTTTTTTGTGCGTTATAATGTGTAGATCTGTACATATGTGTGTTTGCCAGTAATTGCAGATTATTGTTTTTATGCTACTATGTATGCGTTGTGCAGAAACTCTTAGGAAATATCCACCTCTGCCAATGCTGAATCGCATCTGCACCAAAGCTTTAGACCTTCCAACAACGAATATTCACATACCGGAAGGAACTTCAGTTACTATACCGGTGCTCGGCATACAGCGAGATCCGGCGATATATCCGAATCCGGATAAGTTTGATCCCGAACGATTTGACGCGGATCAAATAGCGGCTAGGCATCCGTACGCTTACTTACCTTTTGGAGAAGGGCCTCGAGTCTGTATAGGTAAGGCTTAATCAAAATAAATAAAAACTGTTTAACAAATATTTACAATTAAAAATTTATAATTAAAAATTATTTATAATTAAAAACTTTTTCAAAAGTATTTCTTTAAATTATTTGTAAATTTCGAGCTTATGATGAAGTTGTATATGTATAACACATGTACTCATTCTTTCAAAACAACTCGATTTGAAACAATAAAAATTATTAAAGTTTGTTATTTTTCAAATTTTTAGGTACTCGGTTTGGCTACATGCAGACAAAAGTTGGTATCTTCAATATTTTAGCAAAGTTCAAGGTTACACTTCATCCTCGAACTCCGGTGCCACTTATCATCGATGAAGCACCCGTTATACTTTCGCCTAAAGGCGGTGTACATCTTATAATTGAGCCACGATAAAATTATCATAGTCTCTAAATCCGCGGTTAAACTGCGCAAAATTCTGCTACTAAGTAATAACAATGTCAATAAGATCAAACTAATAGTGCGCAAAACAGAGTTATGCAACGATCTATCAAAGATAACGCTATCGTCGTTTTGCCGAATCATTCTACGAACAGTATCTTTTTAAACAGTCGAAGTTTAGAATAAAACAAAATGTATGTTTATGGGAATATCAAAATTATCGTAAAAAAAACAAAGAAAGATCATTACGTAAATTATCTTAAGATCGAAAGAAGTAGCCGGAAAGAAATTTATTTACTAATCAGAAATTTACGTCCATAAGTGGTAAATATATAGGATGCATTCCAAATGGTCAGTTTTAGTACAACTCCGTTCTTACGTAATTGTGTGTGTGTATAAAAAAGATACTTTGCCGAATTCGTGGCTTCAAGTTTTATACGTTCGTTAGAAGTCTTTAAACAAACGCTATCTTGCTTGAACCGCGTGACAAAGTATTAATTTTTTTCTGCGAAACTACAAAGGTACATATGTACAGATAATTTTCGTACATGTGCCAGACCTTGTTTGGTAGAAGTGTATAGTAAGTTAGGGGGAGGAAGGTTGTGCAGTACACTAACTACCATACGATACACGGCCTTCTTTCAGAGGGCATGCCCATCTGTGTCGGGGCTCGTGTTCAAGATGTTGGTGACTATGATCACCTTGTAGAGGGGGAATTAATTCGGGATTACACCTGAATTAATTTTTGGAGGCCCGATTTAGTTCGCCGATCAACCGGATAAACTCGGTTGAAGGGGACTGGCCCAGAAAAAATCCTTAGATGGTGAGCGGATTCGAACTCGGGACCCTCCAGATTAGCAGCCTCTGCACTCAGACCGCGAGACCACTGGGCCGGTCCTTATTACAACTTTGTGGTGTTCACTTTCTGGCGCAAGAGAAGTATATTTTACGTCGAACCTGTTGTACCAACAGATAATCTGACTCCGGTATTAAGAGGAAAACTGTCAATAGGCAAGTAATTCTCCTTAAAAAAACTATGATATGTAAAATGTAACTATTGGTGCTGGTATAAGGGGATCACCTTTTGATCTCGACAATTTAGAAAATGTTTCTTTTGCATTGCTTTTACTATACTTTTTACTTTTGGTGCTCGTAACTTTTTGCACACTACTCTATCTTCATTTATTATAACTGCAGTTTTCTCATCTTCTAAAACATCTGATATAGCCAGTCCAAGTGTGAGTTGCACAGCGAACAGATTTAATTTGATATTTTAATTTTTCGACGTTTATACCTTTATCATTAGTATGATTTTTTAGAAAGTATCATTTTCGTCAGTTGATAGTAAAAATTCATATTCTTTATTTTTGTTACTGATATCGTTTTCAGTAGATAAAGCCTCTTGCACAATGCGAAGGAATAGTGAGAGATAAGCAATAGACACAGAATTCCAACTCGTCGGAAATTTTATCGCTATTGCTTATTTCGTTTTCTGATATGCATTGATACATTTGTATTGGTGTATGTTAGATTCTGTGTATGTTTCTACTGTTATTTATAAATACAAATTCTTTAAAACTGGTTTTATTTCTATCGCAATAGCTATTTCTTCCATTGTGCAAAAGGCTTAATACATTACAAATATCGCTATCGCTATCGTCTTCATTATTACAATATTACAATTCGAATCAATCGTTCCCTATAAGTTTGACAAGCCTAATCATGATTGAACCGTTATCAATTGTATACAAATAAATCGGATTTATTGATAGATATACCGTATGTAAAATAAACATTTTTAAAACTTTGTTTTATATTTGATATCACATTTTGTGTTTTATATTTAACATCACATTTTGTAATATGATATAATGTTACTTTTAAAATTCTAAAATATCATAAATGCTGATATGTTAGTAGTAATTTATTAATTCATTCATTTAGATATTTATCGTTGAAATTCTTTTTTGTGTGTTATTATGACTTGTTTATACATATATGTATATATATACGATTCGAGTACGCCAAGTTTTGTACTTTACTTTTGTTTTAAACCGTTTTATACATATATGGAATCTATAGTCTTGAATCCAATACTTGGCTAATTGCATTGATTGTTTGTGTTTTTTATTTATACGGAAAAAAGAGATTTATGTAATAGATAAGTTGTATATTTGGATAGTTTACTATTTTACGATCTATCAAAGATAACGCTATCGTCGATTTGCTGAATCATTTTTCTACAAACAGTATCTTTATAAACAGTCGAACTTTAGAATAAAAAAAAAAAGTATGTTTATGAGAATATCAAAAGTATCGTATATATATAAAAAAAAAACAAAGAAAGATCATTACGTAAATTATCTTAAGATCGAAAGAAGTAGCCGGAAAGAAATTTACGTCCATAAGTGGTGAATATAATATATAGGATACATTCCAAATAGTCAGGTTTGGTACGACTGCGTTCTTACGTAGTTTGTGTGTGTGTATAAAAGATGCTACGCCGAATTCGTGGCTTCAGTTTTACACTTGCGTTCCTCAGAAGTTTTTAAACGAACGATATTCTGCTTGAACCGCGTGACAAAACATTAATTTTTGATATTAATTTTTTTTTTCTGCTAAACTACAAAAGTACAATATACAGATACTTTTTGTACAATTGTTTTTCGTGTTGTACATTATTACGAAAAAAAAGCAAAAATGTTAGTTGTAGGAGCAATAACTGCTCTTGTCGTTGCTCTATGTTCGGTATATATTTATTACAAGTTTGTGGTGTTCAATTTCTGGCGCAAGAGAAGTATATTTTACGTCGAACCCGTTGTACCAACAGGTAATCTGACTCCGGTATTAAGAGGAAAACTGTCACTAGGCAAGTAATTCTCCTAAAAAAAACTTTATGATATGTAAAATGTAACTATTGGTACTGGTATAGGGGCACCATTTTTTGATCTCGACAATTTCGAAAATTTTTCTTTTGCATTGCTTTTAATATACTTTTTACTTCTGATACTCGTAACTTTTTGCACACTTCTCTAGCTTCATTTAGTATATATAGCTGCAGTTTTTTCTTATTTTTTAAAACATCTGATACGGCCAGTCTAAATGTGAGTTGCACAGCGATCAGATTTAATTTGATATTTCAATTTTTCGACGTTTTTATCTTTATCATTAATATGTTTTTTTAGAAAGTAACAATTTTGTCATTCGGTAGTAAAAATTTATATTCTCTTTATCGTTGTTATTGTTGCGGTGTGAAGCGGGTCAGCACGACTCCTCACCGAAACCAAAATACCGGTTCCGTCCCGACTAGGGCAAGAGATGGATAGAAATCACAGGTAGAGAAATAAAATAACGCAGGCACTTGAACCTTGATTTGATTGCTCGTCGTTTTATTAAAAGTCAGCGCGTGGAAATGTCTTTGCCGTAGGATGCGTAGACGAAAACGGTGATCGCGTTGCAGAGCTCGCGCCAAAGCGTGGCGAAAAGTCACGATGAACAAGACGAAGGCGATGTTCGCGAATAACTATCGCAGATGCCACACTAACGGTGTTGCGCAAGAAAAGTATGAACAAGTTACGAGACGGTGAACTTTCTCTCGATGCAAACGAAACTAGACTGCTCGTTGCTCTTGGAATTTGACGCTAGGACTCGACTCAAAAGTGAAATCGAGTCATAAAATAAAACGGAAATCTTGTCGCCTTCGTTCTGCTCAAACTCGCGCGATCGACATGTGTTGTAAAACTAGGCAGCAAGACGGCCGAATACATATATAAAGAAAAAGGGAAAAGGTTTGCAACTATGCAGCTGCACAACACATGTTGCAGTGTCTTCCAATAGATCGTGCCCTATGCGAACACGGCTTTCGATTTCTTTTTCAGTTAAATGCTACTGTTACAATTTTATATACATGATATCGAAACAGTTATTGATATCTTTTTCAGTAGATAATACATTACAATTATCGCTATCGCTATCGTCTTCAATATTACAATATTACAATTCGAATCAATCGTTCCCTATAAGTTTGACAAGCCTAATCATGATTGAACCGTTATCAATTGTAATCAAATAAATCTGATCGATAGATATACCGTATGTAAGATAAACTTTTTCATAACTGTGTTTTATATTTGATATCACATTTTTTGTTTTATATTTAACATCACATTTTTTAATATGATATAATGTTACTTTTTTAAATTCTAAAATATCATAAATGCTAATATGGTAGTTGTGATTTATTAATTCATTCATTTATAGATATTTATCGTTGAAATTCTTTTTTGTGTGTTAGTATGACTTGTATATACATATATGTATATATATGGGTGATTCTCTGTGAACGCGTAAATTTTACCTTTCAGTTTTGATAAAAAATAATTATTATTAACTAACGGATAGCGGTGAATTATGTTTTTTTATACCAGTTTAAGTCACCATTCGTAATATGAATACGTGACTATGCAATATAAAAAACTTATCTATGTTTTTTATGTCAATATACCACGGAGATTACAGTCCACGGAGATTACGTTTTTTGAGAATTACCCATATACGATTCGAGTACGCCAAGTTTTCTACTTTACTTTTGTTTTAAGCCGTTTTATACATATATGAAGTCTACAGTCTTGGGTCCAATACTTGGCTAATTGCATTGATTGTTTGTGTTTTTTATTTATACAGAAAAAAGAGATTTATGTAATAGATAATTTGTATATTCATGGATAGGTTTTATGTACTTGGCGCATGTTCTTTTCTTTTGTAAATACTTTTTTTAGAATGTTAGTGTGTAAGAGTATAATCTCTCGTGAAAATTATGCGCTGTGATCCTACTTTTTGTATTGACGGTAGATTTTAGTTTTGAATATAACTGCCGTACGGGAACTATTTTAAATGATGTATTAAGCAGCTTCACACAAGTTTTTTGTGCTTGACCTTGTCTGTGTTTTTTCGCTAAAAAACATTCAATGTTGTCTGGCTGAAAACGAGATACTGGTTTTGAGGATTAATTTTTTCCACAACCGGTTCTTGGCCAGATCAACATTGTTTTCGTCATGGTTGCGTTCGGAAAGATTGCTCACGTATATTTTATCTTTATTGCTCATTAAATATAAAACAAAGATAGAATGACGCTCGTGTGTACACGAATGGTGTTTCCGAACGTGACGTATCGGTGTTGGCTTTTTTAGCATGCAGCAGCAAGCAGAGGGACTACGCACACAGGCGAACAGCCGTGTACGTGTACGCTCGGCGCTTCGTTCTTCGAGCAGTAGAAGACGGACCATATGCAGGGTGTCCCAGAAGTACCGTACAATCTCTCGTAGGCAGACAGAAGGAATAAAACTGACAATGAGTCAAAAAGTCCTGAACCATTTTTTTCTATTACTTATAATAGAACTAATTCTTGAATAAATCAGCGCCGATTTTTATAGTCAGGCGCTCGTCAGTAAGCCGCGTGAAGTGCTCACACACACCAGGCGCGCGGCTCAGTGACGTACGTCTGGCTAAAGGTCGGCGCTTGGCCTGATTTACTCAATAATTACTCTTTTATTATAAGTAATAAAAAAAAATGGTTCATGACTTTTTGACTCGGTTTTATTCCTTCCATCTGACTACGAGAGATTGTACGGCAATTCTAGGACACCCTGTATAACCGCTCTTTTTCTTTCCCTATAGCTATAACTACCACTAACAGCCGCGAGAAGCCTAGCCGTTAGTCTGTTTCTTGTGCGTAGTTTATCCCGAAAAAAAATGGAAAACCATGTAGGATCATGTAGGATTACATATGGGTCGGATATGGTTTTATATGATCATATAAGATTTTATACAAGTCAGATGTGATTTCATGTGATCATGTAAAATCAAATCCAAAATTTCACGCAATTTTATTATTTATATATAATCTTACATAATCATATGTTTCTATTTTTTCTCGGGATATTATATCTTATATCCTCTCTACTTGCTGTTGCATGCTGCTAGCGTCCACAAACTGGCATCATTTCTAAACGCAATGCGCTCACTGTTGCGAGTGCCGTTGCAGAAAGGTGTCAACAACTAAAAATCCTGCAAATATCTTTGTGCCATAATGTTAAATCAACATTTGACTGTGCGCTTCCACCTTTTTTTTCTTATCACGGACTAATCACGCCTCTTGACAAATACATATATTCACAACTAATAAATAAATAATAATTTTTAGGGTATATATAAATTTAATGAACTGTTGTGAAAATTGGTAAAAAAAATGACTACAAACTATATGCTTCAAATTTATGACAAAAAATTAAATAAAAAAACGGATAAAAAAATTTCTTCGCACCCGCAACATTTCCGATATACTTCTTTTTTCATCAACTGTTTTGAAATTTGACACAAAAAAATAACTACACTTTATATACTTTAACTTTATAAAGTAAAACATTAAAAATTAATAATTAAAAACCTAATAAACTATACTTTACTTTTATAAAATACAAAATTGATTCAATACTATAAAAACTTGTTTTTTTATAAGACTTGTTTTACAAAAGTAAATAATACTATAAAATATGTAATATCTCAAAAAACTTTTTTTTTCAAAAACAAGGTAAGAACAGGCGCCAAGTACACGCACAAAACGTATTGTATTTAAATTAATAAGTTTTAAACTTGATATAAAACTACAAACAATTCTTTTTCTATAAAATCTGTTCTACAACATTATATACTACAAAACATTCTTTTGTATTACAAAACCTTTTTCCTCTAAAATGTTTTTACAAAATACAAAAAGTTCTTTTTCTATATAAAACCTGATTTACAAAAATTAGATTTTTTTTGTAGATAAATTTGTACTAGTTATATATCACTTCTTTTTTAGAATAAATTTTGTAGATACTTTTGTAGTATGTTATAATTATAAAACAAACAAAAATTTACTTAGTGCTACTTTTTGATATCACTTCTTTTGTAAAACAGGTTTTTAGAGAAAAAATGTTTTGTAGTAATATTTTGTATAGAATAATATATATACAAAATATATACAAAATATATATGAAAAACATTACTACAAAACATTCCTTCTCTAAAAACCTGCTTGATAAAAGTAGTGAAATCAACAAGTAGCACCCACTAAAGTTTTGTTTTTTTATAATTATAACATATTACAAAAGTATCTACAAAATCTATTCTACGAAAAAAGTGATATATAACTACTACACATTTATCTATAAAATCTATTCTACAAAAAACGTGTTACCAAACTTATGAGAGTTGCATGAACACATTATTTATTTAAAGTAGATTATTTCTTTACTAAGTGCTTATTTCTTTACTAACTGCAAATATATTCACAAAAAACTAGATTTTTTCAATTTAAAAACTATTATTTCTTCTCAGTGTTTCTTTTCAGTTAAATTTCAAAAGAACGTACAATTTTAAACGTACAATTTAATTTAATACAGGTGAATTACTTCGCGACGTTTATTTGAAATATAAGGGCCATCGCGCAATCGGAACGTACACATTTTTCAAGCCGAACCTTGTGATTGCCGATCTCGATCTTGTCCGAATAGTGCTAACAAAAGAATTTGCTAGTTTCCATGATCGTGGACACTACTGTAACGAAAAAGTAGATCCGTTATCCGGCAACTTGTTTTTATTGCCTGGACAAAAATGGAGAAGTTTGCGCGTCAAGTTGACACCTACATTTACTTCGGGAAAACTCAAACAGATGTTTGAAATTCTGAAAGAATGCGGCGAAGAATTCGGGAAATCTTTAGAAACAATAGCCGAGACCGAAGAGAGCATCGATATAAGAGAAATATTTGCAAGGTATACTCATTCTTAAAAGAAGAAGAAAGAAAGAAAAGTTTTTAATACATTTTTTACTAATTACGTATAAAACGCTGAAGTAATGTTATATAAATACTATATACATATTATCTGCCAATTGTTGAATATATTATATAAACTATGTACACGTTCTATACTGATATTTTGTACTCAACAGATATACTATAGACGTGATCATGTCCGCTGCGTTTGGGATCAAGTCCAATTGTATGACAACGCCGGACAGTGAATTTCTACACCAAGGGAAAAAACTATTTGAATATCATACTTTTTGGTTCGCAATTTATGGGTTTGTACCTCAAATTGCCGATTTTTTTGGTATTCCTTTCATTGATAGAACAATCTCAAAGTTTTTTATAAAAGTGTTTCGGGATACCGTGCAACACAGACAAACTCACAATGTTGTCAGACATGATTTTATGAATCTACTTATACAAACTATGGAGAAAGGCTACGTGGCGCCTGACAAGGGAGACACCGCCGATGTTTCTTGTAAATATGCTACAATGTTCAATACTATATAAGAAATACAATTATGCAACTAATAAAATATTGAGATGTTGTATTTATAGCGAATACGAGCAAGATGTCTATCCTGGAAGCGGCAGCGCAAGCATACGCCTTCTTCATAGGCGGCTTTGAAACTGCCTCAACTNCNGCGACGTTCTGTTTGTACGAATTAGCAATAAATCAAGACGTACAANACAAGCTTCGTCAAGAAATTGATGAAGTNNTGAAAAAACACGGCNNAGTGACTTACAATGCTGTAAACGATATGACGTATCTTCATAAAGTAGTATCTGGTAAGTATATTATTTTTGTTATTTATACTTTTACGTCTTTACATAAACGTGTTTGCTAGTAATTGCAGACTACTGTTTGTATCTTACTTTACTCGTTGTACAGAAACTATGAGAAAATATCCACCAGTGCCGTTTCTGAATCGCATCTGCACCAAGACCATAGATCTTTCGACTACTATTCACGTACCGAAAGGAACTTTAATTACTATACCGGTGCTCGGAATACATAGAGATCCGGCGATATATCCAAATCCGGACATGTTTGATCCCGAGCGATTCAACACGGATCAAATAGCGGCTAGACATCCGTCCGCTTACTTACCATTTGGAGAAGGGCCACGAACGTGTATCGGTAAGGCTCAACTCGAAAAATAATTAAATACTTCTTAATTTGTTTTTATAATAATCATATTTTTCGAGCTTATTAAATTATATATATCTATAACATTTGGTAAATATGATTTGAGGTAATAATAAAAAGTTTCTTATTAAATTTTCAGGTCAACGATTTGGCTATATGCAGACAAAAGTTGGTGTTATAAATATCTTATTGAACTTTACAATTAAACTTCATCCACGGACTTCGGTGCCACTCATCTTCGACAAAGCATCTGTAATGTGTACGCCCAAAGGCGGTGTACATCTTATAATTGAACCGCGATAAAATTCTCACACTCTTTATAACCGTTTTCCAAAATATTTAAATCAAATAAACAAGTTCTATATCTGATACTAACTAGTTCATCGTTGTGCAAACTAACTTACGTCAGAAAAAAGTTATGCAACACGTCATTACCGACATTGAAGATAGATACGTGCAGAATAATCGTACATATAATTTTTTTTATCGTTTGTTATTGATGTGACAATTATACGAGTGTTTTAAACTTATGTTGAAAACAATGACGTGGTGCATAACTTATGTTGAGAATATAGAGTTTTAATACTGGCAGTGAATTTCGAAACACAAGTAAAGGTCATCACATGTAAAATTACTTAAAACCGTAATACGTAGCCGTAAGAAAATTTACCAATCAGGAATTTACGTTCAAAAGTGATGGAGATATAGATTACATTCTGATTGATCAATTTTCTTACGGCTACGTCTTCCGTTCTTACGTAATTTTATGTGTGATGGCCCTCACTTTTCCGCTTGCCTCACTGTTTATACAATTGCTTCAGTCGATTGGTTGAGCCACTGGCCCAGGAATCAGACTTTCATTTGCAGAATGGCGTATGGGCGGAGCCTAAAAGCCCTTAAGCCCAGTGTTCACAGTTTGATATATTTACACAGGATATATTTATATTTTTGTGATATATTTACAGCATGCAGCAGCGGGGCAATGGGGATACGCACAAAGCAGCAAGTAACTGCTTGCTGATATTGTGCGCATCTCTACCACCGTTGCTGCACGTTGTAAATATATCACAAAAATATAAATATATCCAAAACTGTGAATTGCTTTAGCCACAAAAAAAAACATATAAAGACCATTGCACGTGGCAAAAGTTTAGACGTAGTCGTGAAGTCGTAAGCAAATCGATCAATCGCTGGTCAGTATTCCAGCTAATGTAAGATAATACTGGTCTGTAATTGGTTGAACTGCTTACAACCTAACGGTTACGGTTAAAATTTTTTCACGTGCAGTAGCCCTAAGACATAAGCTTCAGTCGATTGTTCAGTATTCTTCAGACAACATCAACGTGACTATATCACAAAACATTTATTTTTGGGATTTATTCTTTTCTGCAAACCTACTAAGGCACACACAGACAAATAATTTTCGTACAAGTTTTTTGTTTGAAACATTATTAGAAACAAAAAGAGCAAAAAATGTTACTTATAGGATTAATAACTACTATTGTGGTTGCTCTGTGTTCTGTGTATATTTATTACAAGTTTGTGGTGTTCACTTTTTGGCGCAAGAGAAAGGGGTATTTTACATCGAACCTGTGGTACCAACTGGTAATATGACTCCTTTAGTGACTGGAAAAATATCAGTAGGCAAGTACTTTTTTTCCTTAAAAAAATACATGATGTATATAAACTATTCATAATTTACAATCTTCTAATAAACATTTATCAAAAATTTTTTGAAAATTTGCAATTAGTCACGTTTAGGTAAGTAGTTTTATTCTAAAAAAATATATATCGTGTATAAACTATTAGTTTATTTTTAATTTTTCAAAGAGCGTGAGACTTTTAGTAACTACTTTTGTGCAATTAATGCAAATAGCCTCGTTTCTACACGACAAATACGTATTATATATACACTGAAATAAAATTAATTTTGTAATGACATCAAAATGCATTTAGTGTTTGTAGTCAACTGTTATTTAAAGTATTTTTTTTTTTTTCAAGCTTGTGATATATCAAATTACCATAATGGTTTATTTGTTAAATGCAAGCCTAGATAAATTGCAGTATCAAATGTTTCTTTAAATTATTAAATTTAATTATCGCTGACTGTTGCATATACATAGTCTGCTTAAATAATAATTTCTTCAACGAGTTTTGTTCTCAGTGTATGAATTTGGATATATTATGCGTTGTAATCTCTTCTTTTTCTTTGTCTTCTTTGTTAAACAAGTGAAAAAAAAGCGTTTCAAGTGAACGCAGCCGTAAAATCGATATAAAATTTCCATCTTATGTACAGTGGGTCCAAAAAGTATTTGTACACCCATATTTCATTATAATACACATAACAGTTTGGGCTTGTATGTCTTACAATGAAGTTGGAAATGTAGCATTTATCGAAAAAATTACGAATGCTCGAATGCATATCGATGTGTCGCGAGATAATTTAATACAGAGTGCAAGATTAAACTCTTGTTTCGTATTAAAAACTTTAAAAAAATTGTGTATTTCCTATGTAAAACGCACGTGTACAAATACGTTTTTAGCATTCAAATGTATTTTCTTTATTAATTATTATTATCCTGTTTTGTAATTTTACAAAACTATTAAAAACTGGACGCATTATTAAAAACACATTATTAAAAAATGTTACTCAGCACATTATCTCAGCACATAATCGACTATTAATAAATACTATTTTTGGTAATGTATCATCATTTATTTATATAAAGATATCACACAAAAACTTGGTATGCAAATTCTTTTTGGGTCCACTGTACATATTCAGGTATATTTTAAAGCGACATGATAAAAAAGTATAAAACGTTTGTAAAATACAAACAAATACAAAATGTCAGTAGTGAGTATATACAATTGGTAATGGATATATTTATACAAAATTTACGTTAACTTCATGCGCTACAACAACGTGTGATATGCTTTCTGGGCCTAAAATAAAAACCGCGTATCAGACACGTGATTTTTTGAGCTAGAGATAAAAAAAAAAACTAGAGATAAGAAAGAGAAAGAAAACGAGTAAAATGCCAACGTATGACTAACTTTCCTATTTGACAATGGCACATATTGTCGCAACTTAAATCGTATATAATGCGAGAGATTTAACACATGGAAAAAAAAAATAATATTGAATCAACAGCATCAGTTTAATTGAAATATAGTTTGTTGACGCAACATCAATATTATTTCACTACACATAGCAAATAATTGCTTTTAAAATCTAGACATTATAAATTAATCGCATATGCTAGTGAATGAACTATTTATTTTTGTGGCAGCCCGTGACGTTGACTTTCATTGAAGCAACTCCATTTTTTTCATACAATAGAATGCGAAATGTTTCCAGTTTTCACCAGAATCTTCACTAGTCGCAATGATAAATACTCAGTGTCAATAAATGCAAGAAATTTGAGAATCGATTTATAATAAGAAGCCTATTGTATTACAAAAAGACGATAAGTTACTCGTTCGGTGAAAAGTATTATAGCAAAGCATTTGACTTAATACTCGAAATCGTTCGAAGTATTTATCAAAGCGATTAATGAAGGCTCTAATCAGAACTCAAAACAATTTGCATTTCACTTTATATTTAACGTAAATTTTGTAGAAATATATCGCGATCACACACCTCTATAAGCTCACTACTGATCTTTTATGTTAGTTTGTTCATTTTTTTTTATTAAAGAAACAATAAGATTGTATGATTTAAATGTGAGATTTATTAACAGGCGAACTATTTGGTGACGCTTACTTAAAACATAAAGACCATCGAGCTTTCGGAATGTATTCATTTTTCAAACCGAACCTTGTGATTGCCGATCTCGATCTTGTCCGAATAGTGCTGACAAAAAATTTCGGCAGTTTCCACGATCGCGGCTGGTACTGTAACGAAAAAATAGATCCGCTATCCGGCCACTTGTTTTCATTGCCCGGAAAAAAATGAAGAAATTTGCGCGTCAAATTGACACCCACATTTACTTCGGGAAAACTCAAGCAGATGTTTGGAGTTCTGAAAGAATGCTGTGAACAATTCATGAAATCTTTCGACAAAATAGCCGAAGCCGAAACATGCATCGAGATGAAAGAAATATTTGCTAGGTAAATTGAATTTCAAAGAGAACAAAAAAGTTTTGAGAAAAATGTGAACCAAATAACTAAACAATTTTAAAAATGTTATATAAAATAAAACAGATCTTAAAAAAAACATTATTACAAACATTGTACATCTTACTGTTTCTTGTACACATTAGGTATACAACAAACATAATTATGTCAGCTGCTTTTGGTATCAAAGTGAACTGCGTAGAAGAACCGAACAATGAAGTTCGATATTGGGGAAGAAGAATCTTTGAGTACAGTTCCATTTGGAATGCCATTTTTGTGTTTGCACCTCAAATTGCTGATTTATTTTCCGTTCCTCTTACTGATCGGGGAACCACGAATTTCTTTATAAATATGTTTCGGAATACCGTTCAATACAGACGAACTCACAATGTCGTCAGGCACGATTTTATGAATCTACTCATACAACTTATAGAGAACGGTTATATCGAGCCTGACAAGAAAGAAAATGCCGCCGATGTGTCTCGTATATATATTTTAATATTGAATATTAAATATGCAATTACTAAACGACTGCTTGGTATATGAAATGATGTTTTGTTTTAGTAACATCGGCTACGAATAAATTTTCTATGTTAGAAGCGGCTGCGCAAGCATACGTCTTCTTCATAGGTGGCTTCGAAACTTCCTCAACTACCGCGACGTTCTGTTTGTACGAATTAGCGCTACATCAAGACATACAGAATAAGCTTTGTCAAGAAATTGATGAAATAATGGAAAAACACGGTGAACTGACTTACAATGCTCTGAACGATATGATCTATCTTCAGAAAGTAGTAAATGGTGAGTTTATATCTTTTGTAAAAAGAAAAAATCTTTTGTTTTTTCACATAAACTTGTTTGCCAGTAACTGCTGGATTTTATACTCCTTAATACGTTGTGCAGAAACTCTGAGAAAGTATCCGCCTCTGCCTGTATTGAATCGCATTTGCACCGAGGCCATAGACCTTTCGACTACTATTCACGTACCGAAAGGAACTTTGATTACCATTCCGGTGCTCGGCATACATCGAGATCCGGCGATATATCCGGATCCGGATAGGTTTGATCCCGAACGATTTACCGCGGATCAAATAACAACAAGGCATTCATACGCTTACTTGGCATTTGGAGAAGGACCGCGAGGTTGTATCGGTAAGGCCTAATATACAAATAAAATAATCAAATACTCAAAAAAGTGTTTCGTGGTTTTTGAACCCGCTAAATTATACGTTTGTTCGAACATTCTCTTAAATATAATTTAAAAAACTAAAAAAATGTAAAGTGTATGTAACTTATTAAATTTTCAGCTCAGCGGTTTGGATTACTGCAAGTAAAAGTTAGTATTTTAAGTATCTTATTGAAGTTCAAGGTGAAACTTCATCCTCGGACTCCGGTACCACTCATTATGGAAGAAGCGCCCGTTATACTTACGGCTAAAGGTGGTGTGCATTTCATAATTGAACCGCGAGAAAACAGATTTCTGGATTAGAATCGCGTTTTCTAAAACTATAGTTTAACTAAGCAGAACAATTTTATGAGTATTATTAAATTTTACAAGTATTATATAAGTATTATTATCGTCGTTATTAGGACGCAAACAAAATTATGATAGAAACAAGCATCAACATAGTAGCAATAACGATATTACAAACAGACATTGAAGTGTTATTTTATAGATGTTATTGATTATGTTATGGTGACATAACAATAAAAACACGAAATATTTTCGACTTGCGTTGCTATCAATGTTACATCAGACTAACACTCAGCTGTATGTGAATATTTCGAAACTACATAAACTATGTAAAACTTTTATTCAAAAAACACTAATGCCAATTATATGTATAAGATTTATGTCGCTAAGTGCCTTCTTACTTTTGCGGTGCAATATAAGGTTTCAGGAGAGAAATAATGTTTTTATTATTTATCCCGTTTTAATCCAGTTACTGTATACTTAACACCTTGCTCTTTGCTATAATAAAGAAATTGTTGTATTTTTTCTAGTGCACAAAAATACTTTTTTTGAAATAAATAACTAACAAATAATAACTAATAAATAACTAATAATAACTAACAGCACAGTGATTTAGAAGATACGCTAAAAAAAACAATAATTAGTACAATAGTTACATATCTGTATTTTGTTCTCATATTGTTTTCTTGGCATTCAATAAGTGCTTAAAAAGTGCTATCGATTAAAAAGTAATTATTTATTTTATCTTCATTGAATTGGTTATCGATCAAAGATTGTCTTACACTAGAAGGAAAATTTTTATCGTTTCTCTTTGTTTAATGACAAAACTTTTATTCAGCTTTGAATTTATTACACAGTGTTACTATTCACTGTTATAAACAGTCGAAGGTTAAAATAAGATGACATTAGAAAGAAGTAAAGACCAAAGAAAACGTAATTAACACGTTGACCGCCGTGTCACCCGTATTTGGGTGACGTCAAAAATCCTGATTAGGCCGCGTCACCCGTACTCGGGTGACGCTTATTTGAGTGCTTATAAGGTAGATTGGTAGGTATTTCGAAAGTTATTTCACAAAATATGAGATGATTGAATTGTCATAAACGTTTATTAAAAAAAATTATTTCAATGGAATGTTTCCTTCTTCCTCAAATAACCAATTCTTATAAAATATCAGAAATAGTATAGCATCGCGCGTGGCCTGACGGAGATTTTCTTACAAAGTAGCGTGGCAATCAACGTGTTAAAAAGAAATCTTGCATAACGCAATAATAACAAAATTACAATAAATAAAAAAATGATTCCACTTAATTTCAACTTAAAAGTGAGTATACGTCATCTTAGAACAATAAAATGTCATTTATATATTTAACAAATTGTAAAAACTTCTTACGTAATTATTTTTGCTGTTTAAACTTTAATTTAGATGATAAGATGTCATAAAATATATGAATATATAAATATATTGTTAACATTTTCTACTAAAAACTGATGAGAATATTTATATACAAGCATCTGTCGCTACTTCATCGTGCCTCAATTTTAATTTTCCACTTTCCACGATTCTTCAAAAAGAATGATATCATCTTGCTTTGACCGCGTGACGAAAACTTTATTTCTTGAGACACTTGTTTTTTTTGCAACAAATACTGCCAAATAAAAAGAGATAAGTTTCATATAATTTATAAATAAAATTAAAAAATATAATATAATTTTGTTTTGTTTAAACCATCACAAATTACGGAGGAAACAATTATATAATTCGCAGTTACTTATTGAGTTATTTGAAGAACTTGGTTTTTAATTTAAGCTTAATTATACTGCATGTCTCGTTCTCAATGATAATAATGTAGATTATCATCTTCGAACGAGACATTTCGTATAATCCTGATCAAAATTCGCCCGCTTTCGGCGGACTCGTTTGATCGTTCGATTATATTAAGCTTATCGCTTCTTTTGATATACAAGCTTAGATAAGTTGATACAAATTTAAATGAGTTGTAATAAAATGTTTCTTTAAACAAAATTACTCTCTGACCACTGCAAATATGATCGGTTTAAATAAAATTTTGTTACATTAGTAATTTGTATTATTTCTAAAATGTACATCTTTATTAACTTTTTAACATAACTTTTATTAGAGCATATAAGTTGTCGAATTTAATTATGAAATTTACTAACAAACGAAGTATTGCGCAACGCTTACTTGAACAAGAAGATTCCAACTGCGAATATTTACATACCGAAAAAAACTTTAATTACCATACTAGTACTTGGCATACATTATAATCCGGAGATATATCTGAAACCGGTTTGATCCCGAACGATTCAACACAGATCAAATAGCGGCCAGACGTCTAGACACTCATTTGCCAGTTGAAAAAGGACCGCGAGCTTGTATCGATAAGGATTAGCATAATCGAAAAATATATCTAAATATGTTACATTATTTATATTTTTCAAACTCGTGAAATGATATAATAGAACTCTGGTAAGTTTGAAAATCACAATTTCAACTTCTACGGTATGGCAGCACTAATTTTTCTGATTTCTAACTGCGCGATTATCTCTAAAAGTCTCAAAAAAAATATATATATACATAAATTTTTTTTTGCTACCAGTTAGGCGTTAACTCTAAATAAGAAAAATAATTTTGAATTCTAGACCCAATCAATCACATGCGTTTATAAACTTAGTTACTAACAGCCAATTTTTTCACTTCTAGATAAGTTCTCGATAACTTTATCTAGAAGATATCTCCCAAAATTGGTTCTTCTTATTGGTTCTCAGAGGAATTTATCTAGAGGATAGCTATATATCGAGAGATATGAAGAAATCGGCCGTAAGAGTTTTTACTATATGTAAACGACATAACACTAAAAAATATAGAAATTGTTCGTAAAAATAAAGAAAATCTAGACAACGTTACTTAGTATTTTTCAAGTACACGACTCGGCTATATGATGGTGAAAATTGAAATCATAAATATATTATCAAACTTTAAAGTAAAACTTCATTCCAAAACTCCGGTGCCACCGATCTTCGACAAAGCTTCTACAGTACTTACTCACAAAGGCGGGGTGTACCTCTTATAATTGAACCGCTATAAAACAACTCGCGCTCTCTGCAGTTGCATTTAAACTACGTACGTCAATTGTGTAACTACAAGTAATTACAACGTCGCAATAATCGTGGGAAAATTAATCAAACAATTATACAATCATGGAATACCGATATTGATCATAAAGATAAATACTTGCATAATCATCTTACAAATTATATCTCTTATCGTTTTTATTGATGTGACGATAAGAATACGAAGTGCTCTCAATGTCGGTACTCGCATTTCTACAATCTGCGCAGCAACAAATTAATTTCATGAAAAAAATTAATAAAGAGATATTTTCACATTGTCTATACTTTTGTTTTCTCCACTTATTTCGTATACTTGTTATCTTGCAGCTTACTACAAGATATAAGATAAAGATATTGTTGCAATCCTTCAACTGCACAAAAATACTTTTGTAGTATAAAGATTGGACTACTTAGATATAAAGATTAGACAACTAATTTAGACAGTACGGTATTACACAAAACTATCTTCATTTAGTCTTACATGTTATACGTACGTATTTTTATTTTCTTTTTTTTTACTTCTTTACTTGTTTCTTAATCAAATGTTCAGTGCCGAGTGAAAATTAATTGTTTAATTTTTTTCATATTTACAATGCTTTACTTTCATTGTAAAACTTTTATATAAGTACTATCTTAGACTTTTTTACTACGTTACATAGTTACGTCTATTAATTTTCTATGTGAACATGAGATGTAACGAGGAAGTTAATTTTATTTCCATACTACACATATCTATTTATTATGTCATACTAATTTACATTATTTCATTGACTTAAATATAAAAAAAAAACTACAGATTAATTTACTTGTAAGTAAGAAAGTGAAAAACTTGTCAGAAGGCAAGTTTACAATACTTTATCTTATATCTTGTAGCAAGCGTAAAAATGCGAGTACCGACATTGAGAGCATTTCGTATTTTTATCGTCACTCAATAAAAACAATAAGAGATATAATTTGTAACAGATATAATTTAAATCTGCCAGGTGGCAATAGTTTTTCTCTTTCTTCAAACAGTTCTAATAAAAACAATTCTACTTATCTTCGAATTTCATCGTCCAGATACGTTTACTTTTATAAAAAGATAACCTTTTAAAGTTAAAAGTAAAAAGAAGCATTATGTAATAGAAATAATATGTTAATTATCTTTATATGATCCGATAATGACTAAAATTTGATAAAATCACATATATAAATTAACTTTCTCGACAGTATACTTCAGTATCTACACGACATCTTTATACTTCAGTAGTCTTTAAACGAACAAGTAACATCAACTTGCATTGATCTCTGACGAAACATTCCTATCATATTGTAACAATTGTCAAAAAATATAACAACTACAAACAGATAAGTTAGATATATTTTGTTTAGCTATCATTACGGGAAAAAGAGCAAAATGTTACTTGTAGGCTTAATAACTGCTCTTGTCGTTGCTCTGTGTTCTGTATATATTTATTACAAGTTTGTGGTGTTCAATTTCTGGCGCAAGAAAGGTGTATTTTACATCGATCCCATTGTACCAGCTGGTAATGTGACATCTTTAATACTTGGAAAAATATCAGTAGGCAAGTACTTTTTTTCATAAAAAACAATACATGATGTATATAAACTATTCATAATTTACACTCTTTTAATAAACATGTATCACACATTTTTTACAAATTTGCAAGTAGTCACGTTTTTATCCAAAGTTAGATATAATACACTAAAACAACTAATTGTGATAGGTAAAAATGTGGAATATGCTAGTGATATGTAAGCTATAATGTTTTATCTGATACAGTAGCAAGCTTATAAGCGTTGAAATAATATAATATTTTTTTAAATTAAAGTACTTCTTTGGTAGCTGTAAATATGCTCGAACTAAATAGCAAAATTTGGATTCTAAAACTTTTTCTTTCACTGTGTATCACTTTAATTATATTTTAAAATAACGTATATAATTGGCATAATTTAATTTTGGGAATTATTAACAGGCGAACTATTTCGCGACATTTACTTGCAATATAAAGACCATCGTGCTATCGGAATATACACATTTTTCAAGCCGAACCTTGTGATTGCCGATCTCGATCTTGTCCGAATAGTGCTGACAAAAGAATTTGGTAGTTTTCATGATCGAGGCTTCTACATTAACGAAAAAAGTGACCCATTATCCGGCAATTTGTTTTTATTGCATGGAAAAAAATGGAGAAATTTGCGCGCCAAACTCACACCTCCATTTAATTCAAGAAACCTCAAGCAAATGTTTGGAGTGTTAAAAGAATGCGGCGAAGAATTCGGGAAATCTTTAGAAAAAATAGCCGAGACCGAAGAGAGCATCGATATAAGAGAAATATTTGCGAGGTATACTCATTCTTAAAAAAAGAAAAAAAAGATAAAACTTTTTAATACATTTTTTACTACTTACGTATAAAACACTAAAGAAATGTTATATAAATACAATATAAATATTTTCTTCCATTTGCGCAATATATTATATAAACAATGTACATGTTCTATACTGATATTTTGTACTCAACAGATATACCATAGACGTATTCATGTCCGTTGCTTTTGGAATCAATTCAAATTGTATGAAAACGCCGGACAACGAAGTTCTATACCAAGCAAAAAAATTATTTGAATATCATAACTTTTGGTTCGCAATCTTTGCGTGTGTACCACAAATTCCCAAATTCTTTGCTATTCCTTTCATTGATCGGAATACTTCGAAATTTTTCATAAAAATGTTTCGAGATACTGTGAAATACAGACAAACTCACACTGTTGTCAGACATGATTTTATGAATCTACTTATAGAGCTTATGGAGAAAAGCTACGTCGCGCCTGACGAAAACGACACCGCCGACGTTTCTTGTAAATATAATACAATGTTCAATACCATAAAAAATATACACTTATGAAACAAATAAAAAAGTAAAATGTTTTATTTATAGCGAATACGAGTAAGATGTCTATCCTCGAAGCGGCTGCGCAAGCATACGCCTTCATCGTAGGCGGCTTTGAAACTGCCTCAACTGCGGCGACGTTCTGTTTGTACGAATTAGCAATAAATCAAGACGTACAATACAAGCTTCGTCAAGAAATTGATGAAGTCCTGAAAAAACACGGCGGAGTGACTTACAATGCTGTAAACGATATGACGTATCTTCATAAAGTAGTATCTGGTAAGTATATTATTTTTGTTATTTATAATTTTACGTTTTAACGTATTTGCTAATAATAGCAGACTACTGTTTTTATGTTACTTTACTCGTTGTGCAGAAACTATGAGAAAATATCCACCAGGGCCGATTCTGAATCGCATCTGTACCAAAGCTATAAACCTTCCAACAACGGATATTCACATACCGAAAGGAACTTTAATTTCTATACCTGTACATGGAATACACAGAGATCCAGCGATATATCCGGATCCAGATAAGTTTGATCCCGAACGATTCGACGCGGATCAAATAGCGGCTAGGCATCCGTACGCTTACTTACCATTTGGAGAAGGGCCACGAATGTGTATCGGTAAGACTCAACTCGAAAATTAATTAAATACTTTTTCATTTGTTTTTATAATAATCACATTTTTCGAGCTTATTAAATTATATATATTTATAACATTTGGTAAATATGATTTGAGGTAATAATAAATGTTTCTTATTAAATTTTCAGGTCAACGGTTTGGCTATATGCAGACAAAAGTTGGAATCTTAAATATCTTATCAAAGTTCAAGGTTAAACTTCACTCACGGACTTCGGTGCCACTTATCATCGACAAAGCATCTGTATTATGTACGCCCAAAGGCGGTGTACATCTCATCATTGAACCGCGATAATATTGGTATAAGCTTTCTAAAACCGCGTTTAAAGATGTCGAGTAACAATTTTTGAAATGTTAAGAATTAAATAAGAATTTTACATATTGATCAAAATTTCGAAGTATTCCGATCAATGAAAGGAATAGCAAAGAATTTGGGAATTTGTGGTACACACGCAAAGATTGCGAACCAAAAGTTATGATATTCAAATAATTTTTTTGCTTGGTATAGAACTTCGTTGTCCGGCGTTTTCATACAATTTGAATTGATTCCAAAAGCAGCGGACATGAATACGTCTATGGTATATCTGTTTCATATATATTCGATTCACTGTAGCAAAGTTAATAAGCATTTTAGTTTGCTACGAGTTTACCTGTACCTTTATGAAAAATGTGTAACTGCGTTAATTCAAGTGACTAGAATAAATAGAAAACCTGATAGGAATTACTTTGAACAAAGTGAAATTACATATAGAAGAAATATTTGATTAAATACTTTGGCCAGATGCTAGATAGGTCAAAAGATAATAAATATAAGTTTTATTGTGTTATCTAAATGACGCGTGATTTTCTCTGTGAAAACGCGTGGAACTATGACAATGTTAGTATTTATACGTAAAAAAACACTACAAAAATACAAAAATACAAAAAAAAAATAAAGAACAAAAACTTACATTTCTGCACTTTAATTATGAATACCGATAAGATTCTGCGTAATTTTTATTACTTACACTATACACAAGAAAAGCGTATAATTGTCAACCATCGAATTTCAGCTACATTTTGCTACGATTGTACATACAAACAACATCCTTAATCGTAGAACACTTCCATTACTTTTATTATCAATGTCGCATTGTACATACGACTACAATGTTACGCAAACCTACCTATAAATATAGCAATCTAAATAGTTTTAAAGTAAGTAGAATACTTTTAATTTGTAGTACTAAAATGAAATTGTTTGTCATTGTATGCAATTTACGAGATTTATGTTGCTACTTGTCTATTTACAGTTTGCGAAGTAAGAAATAAGAAGTAAGAAATTGATTTTTATACAAAATGTATAATAAGATTTGTCTGGTCTAAACATCGTGTGTTAATCGAATTATTTTGCTTACTTGTCATTTTGTCAACGTGCTATACTAAAGTTATTGTTGCAGATTATTTATTACACTTACTTCTCTTATGAAATAAACCGACGTGAAGTACTCATTCAAAAACTACAAACCTAATAAAAAATATAGTATTTCAAGAAATCAATAATTATTACTATGAAATATAATTCGTCATAAGTGATGTGTTTTCTAATTTCTTTTTTCTTCAAAAATACGTTTTGTTTATAAAAACTTAATTGTTCACTTGTTTTATCTCTACATTGTTTCATTTTAGTATAAACATTTAAACTTAAATCAGCGCATTTTTAAGCTTTTTTACTACGTTATATAATTCCGCCTATTACTTTTCTATTGCAAAATAACGCGTATTATACATGTTCGTATTCTTCTAATAATGATCATACCTAATTAATATAGAAAAAGCGTTTTCGAGCACTTTGTTGTAATTATAAATCATAGATTGTTTTGTCACACCTGATAAGTTTGTATTGTTTTTCTTAAGGTGAATAATAAAATTAGAATTCATTTTTGAAATTCTTTGTCCAATGTGTCACAAGTTTTTTCGGTATAAACGAAAATGTGAAAGAGTAAAGTGTACAATAAGAAAGAACATCGTAAAAATTAAGTTGAAAAAGAAAACAAGAAATTATACAAGCAGATAAAAAGTGAAAAATTAACAAAATTATAACATACACTCGACATGTCATTTTAAACCGATAAATTATCATTTACATAACAGAATAAAAACGCTTGGTTTTTACGTAATTCTTTTCCCACTTTAAAATATTAAATGTAGTGTACTATGTATAAACTGCTAACATCTACTTAGATAATAATGCATAAGTATATGTGCCTTAATAATGTGACATATATATAACATTTTCGATCTTCTTTAGCTTCAGTTTTACGCAGTCAGTCTTCAAGATTTGTCGAACAATATTTCTATGCTTTGACGGATTACTGCTACAGTTAATTTTGTGACACTTATTGTTTTTGCACAAATATAACGCTAAAACACACAGAAATTTTTATATAAGTTTCTTTTGTTTGAAATTTATTTAAGAGAAAAAAGAACAAAATGTTTCTTATAGGATTAATAACTGCTCTTGTTGTTGCACTGTGTTTTCTATATAGTTATTTCAAATTTGTGGTATTTACTTTCTGGCGCAAAAAAGGTGTATTTTACATCGATCCCGTTGTACCAATTGGTAATGTGACATCGTTTATAATTGGAAAACTATCAGTAGGCAAGTACTCTTCCTATAAAAACAACTATATGACACCTTTAAATTCGAATTAATTTACAATTTTTCACTAAGCGTTCACCTTTTAGTATTATTTTTTTACGAAATTACATTTAGCTATTTAGTTTTATTTTTATTACAAACAACTATACACAGTTTGTCCGGAAAGTTCCCGGACTACGTGAATTAAAAATCGAAAATGAAAGATATGGTTTATTA
>NW_018020632.1:601999-603475 GCF_002006095.1 Pseudomyrmex gracilis
TACTAAGTAGTTCCAGCGTTGACCGCTCGATAGCGCCGCTTACCCGCGCTAGAAAAAATCAGTCCGGGAACTTTCCGGACAAACTGTGTAGATATTACCCTAAAGATAATATAATATCTAGTGATGTGTATAATTATATGATATGAAAACATATGGAATATGCTTTGATTCCATAACTTATATTTTTTCAATGTGTAACTCCTTAAACTCATTGTAAAAAAACGTTCATTTATATAATTTAATTTTGGAAAATTATTCACAGGCGAACTATTTCACGATATTTACTTGAAATATAAAAACCATCGCGCTATCGGAACGTATATATTTTTCAAGCCGAACCTTGTGATTGCCGATCTCGAGCTTGTCCGAATAGTGCTGACAAAAGAATTTGGTAGTTTTCATGATCGAGGCTTTTACATTAACGAAAAAGGTGACCCATTATCCGGCAACTTGTTTTTATTGCCTGGTACAAAATGGAGAAATTTGCGCGTCAAACTCACACCTACATTTACTTCGGGAAACCTCAAGCAAATGTTTGGAGTTTTGAAAGAATGCAGCGAGGAACTCGCGACCTCTTTAAAAACAATAACCAAAACAGAAGAATGCATCGATATAAGAGAAATATTTGCAAGGTATACTCATTCTTAAAAGAAGAAAAAAAAGAGAAAAGTTTTTAGTACATTTTTCACTAATGACGTATAAAACGCTGAAGAAATGTTATATAAATACTATATAAATATTATCTTCTAATTGTTGAATATATTATATAAACAATGTACATGTTCAATACTAATATTTTGTACTCAACAGATATACCACAGACGTAATTATGTCCGCTGCTTTTGGAATCAAGTCCAATTGTATGACAACGCCGGACAGTGAATTTCTATACCAAGGAAAGAAACTATTTGAATATCATAACTTTTGGTTCGCACTCTTTGCGTTTGTACCTCAAGTTCCCAAATTTTTTGCTATTCCTTTCATTGATCGGAATACCTCAAACTTTTTTATACAAGTGTTTCAGGATACCTTGCAATACAGACAAACTCACAATGTTGTCAGACATGATTTTATGAATCTACTTATACAGCTTATGGAGAAAGGTTGTGTGGCGCCTAAAGAAGGAGACATCTGCGATGTTTCGTGTAAATATAATACAATGTTTAATACCATAGAAGGAATACAAATATGCAACAAATAAAAAAAGGAGATGTTTTATTTGTAGCGAATACGAGTAAGATGTCTATTCTGGAAGCGGCTGCGCAAGCATACTCCTTCATCATAGGCGGCTTTGAAACTGCCTCAACTGCAGCGACGTTCTGTTTGTACGAATTAGCAATAAATCAAGACGTACAAAACAAGCTTCGTCAAGAAATTGATGAAGTCCTGAAAAAACACGGCGAAGTGACTTACAATGCTGTAAACGATATGACCTATCTGCATAAAGTAGTATCTGGTAATGTTGTTTTTTTNNNA
>NW_018020632.1:603514-632833 GCF_002006095.1 Pseudomyrmex gracilis
TTTTTTTTACTGTTTTACGTGTTGTGCAGAAACTCTGAGAAAATATCCACCTGTGCCGATTCTGAATCGCGTCTGTACCAAAGCTATAAACTTTCCAACAACGGATATTCACATACCGGAAGGAACTTTAATGAGTATATCGGTGTTCGGAATACATAGAGATCCGGCCATATATCCGAATCCAGATAAGTTTGATCCCGAGCGATTCAACAAGGATCAAATAGCGGCGAGGCATCCGTACGCTTACTTACCATTTGGAGGAGGGCCACGAGTGTGTATCGGTAAGGCTCAACAAACTAAAAAAATAATTATTTTTTAAATTGTTTTTATAAAATAATCATATTTTTCGAGCTTATTAAATTATATATATCTATAACAGTTTGTTAAATATGATTTGAGGTAATAATAAAGAATTTCTTATTACATTTTCAGGTCAACGGTTTGGCTATATGCAGACAAAAGTTGGTGTTATAAATATCTTATTAAACTTCAAACTTAAACTTCATCCAAAGACTTCGGTGCCACTCATCATCGACGGAGCATCTGTATTATGTACGCCCAAAGGCGGTGTACATCTTATAATTGAACCGCTATAACAGTTCGAGCTGCCTACAGCCGCGTTCAAACTACGTACGTCATTTCTGTAACAAAGAATTACAATATCGCGATCATCCTGCAAACAAATTAAAGACAAAGAATATACAATAACGTAATACCAATATTGATATAATAAAGATATATACAATACTTGCAGAATCATCGTATAAGTTTTATCTGTTATCCTTGGTATTGACGTGACGATAATAATACGAAGTGCTCTCAAGATATGTCGTTAAACGCTTTTTTACAGTTTGTGACGCAATAAATCGGTCTTTTGAAAAGGAAAAAAAAAGAGAATTCTACATTGTTTATACGCTGTTTTTCTCCACTTACTATATACTTGTTATGTTGCTATACAATAAATGTATTGTTTCTTCATTTGCATGAAAATATTCTTGTGAAATAAAAAATAGTAGTATAATATTAGTTTGACACACTACAATATTACACAAAACACTATTTATTTAGTCTTAACTGTTAAACTTACGTTTTTCTATTTCCTTCTTTTTTCTATTTATCTGTGTTGTACTTTAAAGTTTGTTGTCGAATAAAAATTACTTGTGTATTCTTTTATGTCTACAATGGTTTACTTTTATTGTAAAAATTGTTTGTATGTTCTAGCACTTCCTCAGATTTCTTTAATACGTTACATAGGTACGTTTATTAATTTTTTATGTGAACATGAGATGTAACGTGAAACTTAGTTTTATTATAATATTGAACATATCTACTTAATATGTAATATTGCTTTATGTCATTTCACTCACATAAATAATACTGATATGACCTACAATTTGTTTTATTTGCCAATTAGCAAGTTTTTCTCTTTCTTCACACATTTTTAATAGAAAATTTTACTTATCTTCGAATTTCATCGTTCAGATACGTTTACTTACTTTTATAAAAATATAACCTTTCAAAGTTGTAAGTAAAGAAAAAGCATTATGTAAGATAAATAAATTTTTTGTTATATTTTTATAATCAGATAATGACTGAAAAATAGATAAGATTACATCTATAAATTAACTTTCTCGACAGTATACTTCAGTATTTACACGACACACACACACATCTTTATTCTTCAATAGTCCTTAAATAAACAAGTAACATCAACTTGCTTTGACCACTGATGAAACATTCATATCATAGGTTAACAATTGTCGAAAAATATACCAAACACAAACAGATAATTTAGATATGATTTGTTTAGCTATCATTACGAAAAACAGAGCTAATTGTTACTTGTAGGCTTAATAACTGCTCTTGTCGTTGCTCTGTGTTCTGTATATATTTATTACAAGTTTTCTTTTTGGCGCAAAAAAGGTGTATTTTACATCGATCCCGTTGTACCAGCTGGGAATGTGACATCTTTAATAATTGGAAAAACATCAGTAGGAAAGTACTTTTTTTCATAAAAAAATACATAATGTATATAAACTATTCGTAATTTCAAATCTTTTAATAAACATTTATAACAAATTTTATAAAAATTTGCAATTAGTCACGTTTTTATACAATATGTAGACATTCTAAACTAAAACATCCATTTATAATATGTAAAATTATGGATTATGCTAGTAATATGTAAACTATAATGTTTTATGTGATACAGTAGCAAGCTTGAAAGAGTTGAAATAATAGAATACTTTTTAAAATTAAAGTACTTCTTTAGTAACTGTAAATATGCTCGGACAGGTTTTTGATTCGAAACCTTTTCTTTTATTATATGTCTCTTAACTAATATTTTTTAATAACGTATATAATTGGCATTATTTAATTTTGGAAATTATTAACAGGCGAACTATTTCGCGACGTTTCCTTAAAATATAAAGACCATCGCGCTATCGGAACGTACATATTTTTCAAGCCAAACTTTGTGATTGCCGATCTCGAACTTGTCCGAATAGTGCTGACAAAAGAATTTGATAGTTTTCATGATCGAAACTTTTACAGTAACGAAAAAGGTGACTCATTATCCGGTCACTTATTTTATATTGCCTGGGAAAAAATGGAGAAATTTGCGCGTCAAGGTGACACTTACAATTACTTCAAAAAAACTCAAATAGATGTTTGGAATTCTGGAAAAATGCTGCGAAAAAATTTTTAGAAAAAATAGTTGAGACCGGAGAGAGCATCGAGATAAAAGAAATATTTGCAAGGTACACTGATTTTTTTAAACAAGAAGACAGAGTTTTTACTACAGAACTTTTATCTACTTAGTGTCACCTGATCATGTGAGGTAAGTTAATTTTATTATTATTTATAAATTTATTATTTATTATACCAATATATTATATTGGTTTTTTTATAGAATGGGTAAATGAGAAATCATCAAAGTGCGTTTCGACTAAGATGCTAATCGATTACATTAATACATTGTCATCAAATAAACGAAAATATCTACTGAAAAAATCGACAGAAAAAAAATATCTACAGAAAAAACGCAATGATCATATCTGAAAAAAAACAAGCAAATGAAGAAGAAAATCAAAACGCAACGCCAGAATACTTTAATAATATGAATATGTTACAGACAGGTAAAAAAACTTAAAAAATATAATATAATATATATATATATATATAATGATAATATATACAATTGATTGTTTAAAACAAATTTTATTTTTCAGTATCCACGGATATCTTTCAAAACCAGGAAGATAATAGATATACATTAACAACTCTGTAAGTTTGATTTGAATCAATAAAGTCAAAGAGTATAAAGCATTTTCATTGAAATGTATTTATTTTGTGCATAACATCCGTTCGAATCGTTCATCTATTCCGTCACATATCCAATTTTTGATTAGTACCTAATTTTTGATCAGTTGTTAAAAAAGTATTATAGTACGGTTTTGATCATAAAAATTAGTCCGAAAAACATTTTGGCATAATAATTAATTATTTTGACATCTACATACCTCCTTTTGGATTAATTTTTATGACCAAAACCTTACTATAATAATTTTTGAACAAACTGATCAACAATTACGTACTGATCAAAAACTGGATCTGTATTACATCGGCAAGAATCTATATATTTTCAGGGTCTAGAGCGCTAAGGAAGGTTTTAATTAAACCCTATTTTAATGCTGGTAGCAGGAAAAAAGGAAATTTCAGACGTATTGTAGCGTCAAAGTAGCAGCTATTATGTACATATATTTTGCATTCGATAACGTCTATTTTGACTCTCTTACTTCTACCTCAAAAAAAAAATTCAGGTTCAATGTAGACGCTAAATTTCGACTCGGGCAGCTACGAATATAATTTCTGTGTTAGAAGCGACTGCGCAAGCTTTCGTTTTTTTTGTTGCTGGCTCCGAAACTTCTTTAACTACTGCGACATACTGTTTGTACCAATTAGCGCTAAATCAGGATATGCAAAATAAGCTTCGTCAAAAAATGAAATTGACGAAATCTTGAAAAAACACGGCGAAGTGCCTTACAACGCGCTATAAACGATATGACGTATTTTCATGAAGTAGTATCTGGTAATTATAGTGTTTTTGTTAATTTTATTTTTCCTTAACATAAACGTGTTTACTAGTAATTGCAGACTACAGCTTTTATGCTACTTTACTCGTTGTGCAAAAACTCTGAGAAAATATCCATCTGTAGCAATGCTAAATCGCATCTGCAATTTTATGTCTTTACGTAATCGAGTACGGTAGTAATTGCAGCCTACAATTTTTATGCTACTTTATTCGTTGTGCAAAAACTTTGAGAAAATATCCAATTGTGCCAATGCTGAATCACATCTGCACCAAAGCCTTAGACCTTCCAACAATAAATAGTCATATACCGGAAAAAACTTTAATTACTATACTGGTGGCATACAGCGAGATCCGGCAATATATCCGGATCCGGACAAGTTCGATCCCAGACAATTGTCTATTTACATTTTGCGAAGTAATAAATTGATTGTTATACCAAATGTATAATAAGATTTGTCTTGCCAAAACATTATCTCTTAATCGAATTACCTTGATTACTTGTCATTTTGTCAACGTGCTATAATAAAGTTATATATATTGTTGCCAATTATTTATTACAATTACTTCTCTTATAAAATAAAAACACGTGAAATAATCATTCAAAAACTTTGGGACTAATAAAAAATATAGTATTTCAAGAAATCATTAATTAATACTATGAAATATACTTCGTCATAAGTGATGTGTTTTCTCATTTCTTTTTTCTTCAAAAGTTTTGTTTATAAAAACTTAATTTTTCATTTATTTTATCTCTACATTGTTTCATTTTAGTATAAACATTTAAACTTAATTGCAGCGCATTTTTAAGCTTTTTTACTACGTTATATAATTCCGCATATTACTATTCTAATGCAAGATAACGCGTATTATAAATGTTCTATTCTTCTAATAATGATCATAATTAATTAATATAGAAAAAAAGTTTCTAGCACTTTATTGTGATTATAAATCATAGATTGTCTTGTCACACCTGATAAGTTTGTATTGTTTCTCTTAAGGTGAATAAGAAACATGGAATTTATGTTTGAAATTTTTTGTCCAATGTGCCACAAGTTTTTTCGGTTTAAACGAAAATGTGAAAGATTAAAGTGTACAATAAGAAAGAACATCGTAAACATTAAATTGAAAAAGAAACAAAAAAAATAAAAAATAGATAAAAATTGCAAAAATAACAAAATTATACCATACATTCGACATGTCATTTTGAAACGATAAAGTATCATTTACATAACAGAATAAAAACGCTTGTTTTTTCCGTAATTATTTTTTCACTATAGAGTATCAAATGGAATGTATTATGCATAAACTGAAAACATCTATTCTCAAAAAAAAGCATAAATATATGTGCATTAATAATGTACCATATATGTAACATTTTCGATCTTCTTTAGCTTCAGTTTTACGCAGTCAGTCTTCAAGATTTGTCGAACAGTATTTCTATGCTCTGACGGCTTAATGCTACGTTTAATTTTGTGACACTTATTGTTTTTGCAAAAATATAACGCTAGAACACACATACATTTTCATATAAGTTTCTTTTGTTTGGAATTTTTTTAAGAGAAAAGTGGCAAAATGTTTCTTATAGAATTAATAACTGCTCTTGTCGTTGCACTGTGTTCTCTATATATTTATTTCAAGTTTGTGGTGTTCACTTTTTGGCGCAAAAAAGGTGTATTTTACATCGATCCCGTTGTACCAGCTGGTAATGTGACATCGTTATTAATTGGAAAAATATCAGCAAGCAAGTACTTTTCATATAAAAACACACAACTATATGATACCTATAAATTAGTAGTAATTTACATTCTTTCAATAAGCGTTCACTTTTTAGTATTATTTTTTTACAAAGTTACATATAGCTATTTATTTTTATTTTTATTACAAAAAATTAGATAATATCTTAAAGATAATATTTCGGGTTGGTGGAAGAGTTCTGCGGATTTTTAGTATAAAACTTAAACACAAAATCGACATTTATAAAAATTAATTTAGTCCACAATGTGTTGACCGTCTTGATCTACAACTTGTTTGCCAACGTTTCGGTAAGGCCTTGATGCCGCTTTCGTAAAACCCTTGGGACTTGTGGGCAAAAAAATCAACGAGGTGATTTTTCGAATGACCTCCATTGAGTCGAATTGATGACCAACATTTTTTTGCAGCGAGCGAAACAAGTGATAATCAGATGGTGCAAGGTCCGGCGAATATGGTGGGTGCTGCATCATTTTTCAGCCTAAGCTCTGCAATTTTTTTTTCGTGATCAAAAAAGTACGTGGTCGAGCGTTGTCATGATGGAAAATTACATCTTTTCTATTCGACAATTCTCTTGCACCGCTTCTCTTGCACTACCTTGCGCAATTTGTCGAGCTGAGCGCAGTATTTCTTCGAATCTATTGTTTAGCCCTGCGGGAGCAGCTCGAACCACAGCACTTCTTTATAGTCCCATCAAATACATAGCATTACTTTTTGTGGATGCAAATTAGGTTTTGCCACCGTTTGTGAAGACTCGTCCGGACCGCACCACGATTTCCGCCGCTTAATGTTGTTGTAGACAACTCATTTCTCGTTTCCAGTGATGATCCGTTTCAGAAATGGGTCTAGATAGTTTTGTCTCAGGAGAGATTCACACACTAAAATCCGATCCATGATGTTCTTTTCGCTCAGTTCGTGCGGCACCCATACGTCAAGCTTTTTCACCATGCCAAGCTTTTTTAATCGTTCCATAACGGTTGTATGACGAATGCCGAAGCGCTTCGTAATCTCTCGAGTCGTTAAGTGTCGATCACTTTTCACTGTAGCCAGGAGTTGGTCGTCGTCAACAGAATTTGGCCGTCCAGAGCGTGGTGCATCTTGAAAGTTAAATTCTCCGGAACGGAAGCGAGCAAACCATCTTTCGCATGTGTCTGCGCTTACGGCCGAGGCACCATACATGGCGCATAATTCGCGCTTAGCGTATGCCGCTTTATATCCTTTACGGAATAAAAACAGCAAAAACTAGCGAAAATGCAATTTTTGATTTTCCATTTTAGTTGTATGCCGTACACGCAAAACACGTTCGACCAAACCAAACACTTTTGCCAAATGTCAAGCGTAGTGTGACTTGTCAAAATATGTACGGAATACTGACATTTGAACGACACGCGATAATTATATTCTGACACAAGTGTCATTTAATAAAAAATCAGCAGAACTTTTCCACCGACCCAATAATATCTAGTGATGTGCATAATTATGATATGAAAACATATGGAATATGCTTTGGTTCCATAACTTATATTTTTTCAATGTGTAACTCCTTAAACACATTTTAGAAGAACGTTACTTTATATATTATAATTTTGGGAATTTATTCACAGCCGAACTATTTCGTGACGCTTACTTAAAATATAAGGACCATCGCACTATCGGAATGTACACATTTTTCAAACCGAACCTTGTGATTGCCGATCTCGATCTTGTCCGAATAGTGCTGACAAAAGAATTTGCTAGTTTTCATGATCGTGGATACTACTGTAACGAAAAAGTAGATCCGTTATCCGGCAACTTGTTTTTATTGCCTGGGACAAAATGGAGAAATTTGCGCACCAAACTGACACCTACATTTACTTCGGGTAACCTCAAGCAAATGTTTGGAGTTTTGAAAGACTGCGGCGAGGAACTCGCGATCTCTTTAAAAAACAGAACCAAAACAACAAAATGCATCGAAATAAAAGAAATTCTTGGAAGGTATACTCATTCTTAAAAAAAGAAAAAAAAGAGAAAAGTTTTTACTACATTTTTCACTAATTGCGTATCAAACGCTGAAGAAATGTTATATAAATAATATATAAATATTATCTGCCAATTGTTGAATATATTATATAAACAATGTACATGTTCTATACAGATATTTTGTACTCAACAGATATACCATAGACGTAATCATGTCCGCTGCTTTTGGAATCAAGTCCAATTGTATGACAACGCCAGACAGTGAATTTCTATACCAAGGGAAAAAAGTATTTGAATATCATATTTTTTGGTACGCACTTTTTGGGTTGGTACCTCAAATTCCCGATTTGTTTGCTATTCCTTTCTTTGGTCGAAAAATCTCAAAGTTTTTTATAAAAGTGTTTCGGGATACCGTGCAACACAGACAAACTCACAATGTTGTCAGACATGATTTTATGAATCTACTTATACAAATTATAGAGAAAGGCTACGTGGCGCCTGACAAAGGAGACACCGCCGATGTTTCTTGTAAATATGCTACAATGTTCAATACTATATAAAAAATACAATTTAGCACCTACTAAAATATTGAGATATTTATTTATAGCGAATACGAGCAAGATGTCTATCGTGGAAGCGGCAGCGCAATCATACGCCTTCTTCCTAGGCGGCTTTGAAACGTCCTCAACTACGGCGACCTTCTGTTTGTACGAATTAGCAAAAAATCAAGACGTACAATACAAGCTTCGTCAAGAAATTGAAGAAATCTTGAAAATACACGGCGAAGTGAGTTACAATGCTGTAAATGATATGACGTATCTTCATAAAGTAGTATCTGGTAAGTATATTGTTTTTGTTATTTATAAAATTTTACGTCTTTGCATAAACGTGTTTGCTAGTAATTGCAGACTACTGTTTGTATCTTACTTTACTCGTTGTACAGAAACTATGAGAAAATATCCACCAGTGCCGATTTTGAATCGCATCTGTACCAAAGATATAGACCTTCCAACAACGAATATTCATATACCGGAAGGAACTTTACTTACTATATCGGTGCTCGGAATACAGAGAGATCCTGCCATATATCCGAATCCAGATAAGTTTGATCCCGAACGATTCGACGCAAATCAAATAGCGGCTAGGCATCCGTACGCTTACTTACCATTTGGAGAAGGGCCACGAGTGTGTATCGGTAAGGCTCAACAAACTCAAAAAATAATTAAATACTTTTTAATTTGTTTTTATAATAATAATCATATTTTTCGAGCTTGATAAATAATATATATCTATAACATTTTGTTAAGTATGATTTGAGGTAATAATAAAGAGTTTCTTATTAAATTTTCAGGTCAACGGTTTGGCTATATGCAGACAAAAGTTGGCGTTATAAATATCGTATTGAACTTCAAACTTAAACTTCATCCACAGACTTCGGTGCCACTCATCGTCGACAAAGCATCTATAATATGTACGCCCAAAGACGGTGTACATCTTATAATTGAACCGCTATAACAGTTCGAGTTGCCTACAGCCGCGTACAAACTACGTACGTTATTTCTGTAACTAAAAAATACAATATCGCGATCATCCTGCAAACAAATTAAAGACAAAAAATAAACAATAGAGTAATACCAATGGTGATATAATGAAGATATATACTTGCAGTATCATTCTATATGTTTTATCTCTTATCGTTAATATTGACGTAACGATAATCATATGAAGTAGGTACTCTCACTTTATGTCGCGTAGTGCCTTTTTACAATTTGTGCCGCAACAAATCGGTTTTTTGAAAAGGAAAAAAAACGTAATTCTATATTGTCTATACGCATTTTTTTCCACTTATTTTATGTACTTGTTATGTTGCTGTTTGCTATACAATAAATGTATTGTTTCTTCATTTGCATGAAAATATTCTTGTGAAATAAAAAATATTAGTATAATATTATTTTAACACACTACAATTTTACATAAAACACTATTTATTTAGTCTTAACTGTTATACTTACGTTTTTCTATTTCCTTCTTTTTTTTCTTCATCTGTGTTGTACTGTAAAGTTTGTTGTTAATTAAAAATTACTTGAGTATTCTTTTTTATCTACATTGTTTTACTTTTATTGTAAAAATTGTTTGTATGTTCTAGCACTTCCTCAGATTTCTTTAATACGTTACATAAGTATGTTTATTAATTTTCTATGTGAACATGAGATGGAACGTGAAAATTAGTTTTATTACCATATTGAACATATCTACTTAATATGTAATATTACTTTATGTTATTTCACTGACATAAATAATACTGATATGAACTACAATTTGTTTTATTTGCCAATTAGCAAGTTTTTCTTTTCCTTCACACAGTTTTAATAGAAAATTCTACTTATCTTCGAATTTCATCGTCCAGATACGTTTACTTACTTTTATAAAAATATACCCTTTTAAAGTTGAAAATAAAAAAAAGCCTTATGTAATATAAATAAAGTGTTTGGTATTTTTTTATAATCAAATAATGACTGAAATCTAGATAAGATTACATCTATAAATTAATTTTCTCGACAGTATACTCTCTTCAGTATCTACACGACATCTTTATTCTTCATTAGTCTTTAAACAAACAAGTAACATCAACTTGCTTTGACCACTAACAAAACATTCATATCACAGTCTAAGAATTGTCGAAAAATACATCAAACACAAACAGATAATATATTTAATATATATAAACAAATAGATATATTTTGTTTAGCTATCATTACGGAAAAAAGAGCAAAATGTCACTTGTAGGGTTAATAACTGCTCTTGTCGTTGCTCTGTGTTCTGTATACATATATTTATTACAAGTTTGTGGTGTTCACTTTTTGGCGCAAAAAAGGTGTATTTTACATCGATCCCGTTGTACCAACTGGTAATGTGACATCTTTAATAATTGGAAAAATATCAGTAGGCTAGTACTTTTTTTCATAAAAAACAATACATAATGTATATAAACTATTTATTATTTACAATCTTTTAATAAACATTTATCGCGAAGTTTTTATAAATTTGCAATTACTCACGTTTTTATACAAAATGTAGACATTCTAAACTAAAACAACCACTTATGATATGTAAAAATATAGAATATGCTAATAATATGTAAACTATAATGTTTTATGTGATACAGTAGCAAGCTTATAAAATTTGAAATAATGTACTATTTTTTAACTTAAAGTATTTTTTAGTACCTGTAAATATGCTCGGACAGGTTTTTGATTTTAAAACTTTTCTTTTATTGTGTGTCTCTTAAATTATATTTTAAAATAACGTATATATTTGGCATTATTTAATTTCGGGAATTATTAACAGGCAAATTATTTCGCGACGTTTCCTTGAAATAGAAGGTCAATCGCGTTATTGAAACGTACACATTTTTCAAGCCGAACTTTGTGATAGCCGATCTCGATTTTGTCCGGATAGTGCTGACAAAAAAATTTCATAGTTTTCACGATTGAGGCCTTTAGTAACGAAAAAGGTAACCCATTAACCGGTTACTTAGTTTTATTGTCTAAGAAAAAATGGAGAAAATTGCGCCTCAAGTTGACACTTATATTTACTTCGAAAAAACTCAAACAGATGGTTGAAATTCTGAAACAATGTGGCGAAGAATTCAAGAAATCTTTAGAAAAAATAGCCGAAACTGGATAGAGCATCAAGATAAAAGAAATATTTGCAAGGTATACTGATTTTTTTAAACAAGAAGACAAAGTTTTTACAGAACTTTTATCTATTTATCTGACAAAAAACAGAAAAACTGTTATATAAAATATAACTAGATATTATCTATAAAATGTTATTATAAACACAGTATATGTGTTGTGTAATGCTATGTTTTGAGCAATAGATATACAATAGATATAATTATGTCAGCGGCTTTCAAAATTAAATCCAACTGTTTAAAAAAAGTGGACGATGAATTTCGATATTATGAAAGGAAAGTCCTCGATTAAAGTGCTCTTTAAAATGCCATTTTTGCTTTCGCACCTCAAATTGCCGACTTCTTTTCTATACCTTTTTTGATCGGAGTACTTCAAATTTTTTTATAAATATGTTTCGGGATAATGTGCAATACAGACAAACTCACAATGTTGTTAGACATGATTTTATGATTCTACTTATACCATTCATGGAGAAAGTAGACGTTTGACCTGACGGAAAGGGAGATACTGTCAATGCGCCTTGTAAATATATTATAACATTTAATATAAAGCATGCAATTACGCGCTGATTGCATACATAATTGTTTCGTTTTTTTTATTGACAGCGGCTACGAATACAATTTCTATGTTAGACGCGACTGCGCTAGCTTTCGTTTTCTTTGTTGCTGGCTTCGAAACTTCTTCAACTACGGCGACATACTGTTTGTAGCAATTAGCGCTAAATCAGGATATGCAAAATAAGCTTCAGCAAGAAAGTGATGAAGTCTTGAAAAAACACGGCGAAGTCCCTTACAACGTTGTAAACGACATGACGTATCTTCATGAAGAAGTATCTGGTAATTATAGTGTTTTTGATACTTTTAATTGTACGTCTTTACATACACGTGTTTGCTAATAATTGCAAACTACAATTTTTATGCTACTTTACTCGTTGTGCAAAACCTCTGAGAAAATATCTATCTGTGGCAATCGCATCTGCATCAGAGCCTTAGACCTTCCAACAATAATTCAAGTGACTAGAATAAATAGAAAAATTGATAGGAATTAGTTTAAACTTTGAACAAAATAAAATTAGATATAGAAGAAATATTTGATTAAATAATTTGGCCAGATGCTAGATAGGTTATAAGATAATAAATATAAGTTTTCTTGTTATCTAAATGATGCGTAATTTTCTCTGTGAAAACGCGTGGCAATATTGCACTGTTAGTATTTAAACTTAAAAAACACTACAAAACTACAAAAAATAAATACAGAATAAAAACTTACATTTCTGCACTTTAATTATGGATACCTATAACATTCTGCGTAATTTTTATTACTTACACTACATAAGAAAAGCGTATATTCGTCAATAATCGAATTTCAGCAACTTTTTGCTACAAATGTACATAGAAACATCCTTAATTGCGTAGTCACTTCTATTACTTTTATTATCAATGTCGCATTGTGCATACGACTACAATGTTACGCAAAACTAAATATAAATATATCAATCTAAATAGTTTCAAAGTAAGTAAAATAATTTTAATTTGTAGTGCTAAAATAAAATTGTTCGTTATTGAATGCAATTTACGAGATTTATGTTGCTAATTGTCTATTTACATTTTGCAAAGTAATAAACTGATTTTTATACAAAATGTATAATACAATTTTTCTTGTCTAAACATCATCTCTTAATCGAATTACCTTGATTACTTGTCATTTTGTCAACGTGCTATAATAAAGTTATATATATATATATATATTGTTGCCGATTATTTATTACAATTACTTCTCTTATAAAATAAGAACACATGAAATAATCATTCAAAAACAACGGTATTAATATGAAATATACTATTTTAAGAAAACAATAATTATTATTATGAAAAATACTTCTTCATTAGTGATGTGTAGTTTTCTCATTTGTTTTTTTTTCAAACGTACGGCTTGTTTAAATAAACTAAAATTTTTACTTATTTTATTTTTACATTTTTCAATTCTATCAAGTAAACATTTAATCTTAGTTGCAGCGTTTTGTTAACCTTCGATACTACGTTATATAATTCCGCCTATTACTTTTTTATTGCAAGATAACGCGTATTATACATGTTCGTATTCTTCTAAAAATGATCATAATTAAGTAATATAAAAAAAAAGTTTCTAGCACTTTGTTGTGATTATAAAAATCATAGATTGTTTTGTCACACCTGATAAGTTTGTATTGTTTCTCGTAAGGTGAATAAGAAAATTGGAATTCATTTTTGAAATTCTTTGTCCAATGTGTCACAAATTTTTTCGGTATAAACAAAAATGTGAAAGATTGAAGTGTACAATAAGAAAGAACATCGTAAAACTTAAATTGAAAAGGAAAACAAAAAATTATACAAACAGATAAAAAGTGCAGAAATAACAAAATTATAACATACACTCGACATATCATTTTAAACCGATAAATTATCATTTACATAACAGAATAAAAATGCTCTTGTTTTTTCCGTAATTATTTTTTTTAGTAAATCTATCAAGTATTCAATGTAATTAATTATGCATAAACTGATAACATCTACTCAGATAATGATGCATACGTATATGTGCATTAATAATGTGACATATATATAACATTTTCGATCTTCTTTAGCTTCAGTTTTACGCAGTCAGTCTTCAAGATTTGTCGAACAATATTTCTATGCTTTGACGGATTACTGCTACAGTTAATTTTGTGACACTTATTGTTTTCGCACAAATATAACGCTAAAACACACATAAATTTTTATATAAGTTTCTTTTGTTTGAAATTTATTTAAGAGAAAAAAGGACAAAATGTTTCTTATAGGATTAATAACTGCTTTTGTTGTTGCACTGTGTTTTCTATATAGTTATTTCAAATTTGTGGTATTTACTTTCTGGCGCAAAAAAGGTGTATTTTACATCGATCCCGTTGTACCAACTGGTAATGTGACATCGTTATTAATTGGAAAAATATCACTAGGCAAGTACTTTTCATATAAAAACAACTATATGACACCTTTAAATTCGAATTAGTTTACAATTTTTCACTAAGCGTTCACCTTTTAGTATTATTTTTTTTTTACAAAATTACATTTAGCTGTGTAGTTTTAATTTTATTACAAACAACTAGATATTACCCTAAAGATAATATAATATCTAGTGATGTGTATATTTATGATATAAAAACATATGGAATATGCTTTGATTCCATAACTCTTATTTTTTCAATGTGTAACTCCTTAAACTCATTGTAAAAAAACGTTCATTTACAAAATTTAATTTTGGAAAATTATTCACAGGCGAACTATTTCACGATATTTACTTGAAATATAAAAACCATCGCGCTATCGGAACGTATATATTTTTCAAGCCGAACCTTGTGATTGCCGATCTCGATCTTGTCCGAATAGTGCTGACAAAAGAATTTGCTAGTTTTCATGATCGAGGCTTTTACAGTAACGAAAAAGTGGAACCATTATCCGGCAACTTGTTTTTATTGCCTGGAAGAAAATGGAGAAATTTACGCGCCAAACTCACAACTACATTTACTTCGGGAAACCTCAAGCAAATGTTTGGAGTTTTGAAAAAAAACGGCGAAGAACTCGCGATCTCGTTAAAAAAAATAACCGAAACAGAAGACTGCATCGATATAAGAGAAATATTTGCAAGGTATACTCATTCTTAAAAGAAGAAAAAAAAGAAAAAAGGTTTTAATACATTTTTCACTAATTACGTATAAAACACTGAAAAAATGTTATATAAATAATATATAAATGTTAACTGCCAATTGTTGAATATATATTATATAAACTATGTACATGTTCAATACACTAATATTTTGTACTCAACAGATATACCACAGACGTAATTATGTCTGCTGCTTTTGGAATCAAGTCCAAGTGTATGACAACGCCGGACAGTGAATTTCTATACCAAGCAAAAAAATTATTTGAAACTCATAACTTTTGGATCGCACTCTTTGCGTTTGTGCCTCAAATTCCCAATTTTTTTGCTATTCCTTTCCTTAATCGGAATACCTCAGACTTTTTTATAAAAGTATTTCAGAATACCGTGCAATACAGACTAACTCACAATATTGTCAGACATGATTTTATGAATCTACTTATGCAGCTTATGGAAAAAGGTTATATGGCGCCTGACGAAGAAGACACTTCCGATAGTGTTTGTAAATATAATACAATGTTTAATACCATTGAAGGAATGCACTTATGCAACAAATAAAAAAGTGAGATGTTTTATTTCTAGCGAATACGAGCAAGATATCTATCCTGGAAGCGGCAGCGCAAGCATACGCCTTCATCATAGGCGGCTTTGAAACTGCCTCAACTGCGGCGACGTTCTGTTTGTACGAATTAGCAATAAATCAAGACGTACAAAACAAGCTTCGTCAAGAAATTGATGAAGTCCTGAAAAAACACGGCGAAGTGACTTACAATGCTGTAAACGATATGACCTATCTGCATAAAGTAGTATCTGGTAATGTTGTTTTTTTTATAAAGTATAAGTTCGTTAAATAAATGTGTTGGCGAGTACAGTTTTTTTTACTGTTTTACGTGTTGTGCAGAAACTCTGAGAAAATATCCACCTGTGCCAATTGTGAATCGCGTCTGTACCAAAGCTATAAACTTTCCAACAACGGATATTCACATACCGGAAGGAACTTTAATGAGTATATCAGTGTTCGGAATACATAGAGATCCGGCCATATATCCGAATCCAGATAAGTTTGATCCCGAGCGATTCAACAAGGATCAAATAGCGGCGAGGCATCCGTACGCTTACTTACCATTTGGAGAAGGGCCACGAACGTGTATCGGTAAGGCTCAACTCGAAAAATAATTAAATACTTCTTAATTTGTTTTTATAATAATCATATTTTTCGAGCTTATTAAATTATATATATCTATAACATTTGGTAAATATGATTTGAGGTAATAATAAAAAGTTTCTTATTAAATTTTCAGGTCAACGATTTGGCTATATGCAGACAAAAGTTGGTGTTATAAATATCTTATTGAACTTCAAATTTAAACTTCATCCAAAGACGTCGGTGCCACTCATCATCGACGGAGCATCTGTATTATGTACGCCCAAAGGCGGTGTACATCTTATAATTGAACCGCTATAACAGTTCGAGCTGCCTACAGCCGCGTTCAAACTACGTACGTCATTTCTGTAACAAAGAATTACAATATCGCGATCATCCTGCAAACAAATTAAAGACAAAAAATAAACAGTAGAGTAATACCAATGGTGATATAATGAAGATATATACTTGCAGTATCATTCTATATGTTTTATCTCTTATCGTTAGTATTGACGTAACGATAATCATATGAAGTAGGTACTCTCACTTTATGTCGCGAAGTGCCTTTTTACAATTTGTGCCGCAATAAATCGGTTTTTTGAAAAGGAAAAAAAACGTAATTCTATATTGTGTATACGCATTTTTTTTCCACTTATTTTATGTACTTGTTATGTTGCTGTTTGTTATACAATAAATGTATTGTTTCTTTATTTGCATGAAAATATTCTTGTGAAATAAAAAATAGTAGTATAATATTAGTTTGACACACTACAATATTACACAAAACACTATTTATTTAGTTTTAACTGTTATACTTACGTTTTTCTATTTCCTTTTTTTTCTTTTTATCTGTGTTGTACTTTAAAGTTTGTTGTCGATTAAAAATTAATTGGGTATTGTTTTATTTGTTTTGTAAAAATTTTATGTTCTAGCACTTTCTCAGACTTTTTTAATACGTTACATAGTTACGTTTATTAATTTTCTATGTGAACATGAGATGTAACGTGAAACTTAGTTTTATTATCATATTGAACATATCTACTTAATATGTAATAATACTTTATGTTATTTCAATGACTTAAATAGTACTAATATGAACTACAAAGTGTTTTATTTGCCAAGTAGCAAGTTTTTCTCTTTCTTCACATATTTTTAATAGAAAACATTCTACTTATCTTCAAATTTCATCGTCCAGATACGTTTACACTTACTTTTATAAAAATATAACTTTTTAAAGTTCAAGGTAAATAACAAGCATTATGTAATATAAATAAATTGTTTGTTATCTTTTTATAATCAGATAATGACTGAAAAATAGATAAGATCACATCTATAAAGTAACTTTCTCGACAGTATACTTCAGTATCTACACGACATCTTTATACTTCAGTAGTCTTGAACCGAACAAGTAACATCAACTTGTTTTGACCATTGACGAAACATTCATATCATATTCTAACAATTGTCGAAAAATATAACAAATACAAACAGATAAGTTAGATATATTTTGTTTAGCTATCATTACGGAAAAAAAGGCAAAATGTTACTTGTAGGGTTAATAACTGCTCTTGTCGTTGCTCTGTGTTCTGTATATATGTATTATAAGTTTGTGGTGTTTACTTTCTGGCGCAAGAAAGGTGTATTTTATATCGAACCTGTTGTACCAGTTGGCAACGTGGCTTCTTTAGTGATTGGGAAAGTATCAGTAGGCAAGTGTTATTTTGTATTCATATAATTTAATATCAGCTAAAATAAAGAAACTTGTATAAACTCCTATTTGTTTGTAACCTTCAAAGAAATCATAAATCTAATGTCATAAATTTAAAAACTACTGTTTTGCTAATTCTAAATTAGCGTTTCTATACGACGTTTCTATACGACAAATAAATTATGTATACATCGAGAAACAAATTCGTGTCACCAAGACGCATTTATAGTTNTTTTTTTTTTTTTTTTTTTTNGTTTTTTGATTTATAGTTCTTAGTCAAGAAGTACTTCAAAATTATCTATTTGTATTCTGAATTTTAAAAGCCTGTGACATGTATATAAAAGTATAATGTTTAATGTGTAAAGTTACAGCTATCTCTTTTACGTGGTACAAACAGCAAAATAAATAACAGAATATTCCTTTAATGTAAATTAATTGTTTTAATCACTGTAAATATATTTGGCTTAAGAAAAAGTTTCTTGTAATATAGTAAAGTGTATTATTTTACGATGTATATTTTTAGTTCTTTTTTAAATGAATGTATACTTCGTATACAATGTAATTGTAGAATTTCTTACAATTATTAGGTGAATTCTTTAGCAACGCTTACTTGAAATATAAGGACCATCGAGCTTTCGGAATGTATACATTTTTCAAGCCGAACCTTGTGATTGCCGATCTCGATCTTGTTCGAACAGTGCTGACCAAAGAATTTGGCAGTTTCCACGATCGCGGCTGGTACTGTAACGAAAAAACGGATCCGTTATCCGGCACGTTGTTTTTATTGCCCGGAAAAAAATGGAGAAATTTACGTGTCAAGATGACACCTACATTTACTTCGGGAAAACTCAAGCAAATGTTTGGAGTCCTGAAAGATTGCGGCGAAGAACTCGCGACATCTTTAGAAAAAGTAGCCAAAACGGAAACATGCATCGAAGTAAAAGAAATATTTGCAAGGTAAGGCTTTCAAAACCAATTATTGATTGAATAGATAATTAATGTTTTTTTAAAAATTAAAAAAGAAATAGAAAAAGAGAGACTGTTTTAAAAAAAGTCTTATCTATTTCGAAGAGAAACTATAGCATTTTTATATAATAAATATATAGGGTATCCGGTAATTGCTGGAACACCGCTCGTAGGCAGATAGAAAGAGTTATTTTGATTTAAAAAGTCTTATAGCATCTTGCACAATTCGCAAAAATTAACGAGATGTTAAATAATAAAAATCTACGAATGAGCGTGCACCTACGTGCTTATTGACAGCTCATTGTCAGTGTTTGGCGCGCTCATGCCGTAACAACAGAATAGAAGAAGCTAATATAAACAGCAGAATATACATAATATACATATGTAATTTATAAGTTTTCTTCTTGTTTTATAGTGTTCTTTTCGGAAATAAGCAATTAAATAAAAACAAACTCAGTTTTGACACATTTTGACAGTAGACTTAGATAGACAGTAGAGTTTTATTTCGATGAAAAACATACGGTCCATACTTTTATGTTTAGATAATAATATGATAATTATTTATTTTTATATTATACGCTGTTTGTAGTACCTCTTCCCATTTTGTTGCTACGACGTAAGCGCGCAAAAGATTGAGCTGTCATTACGCACGTAGATACACGATCATTCGCAGATCTTTAGTAAATAACATCTCGTTAATTATTGCGAGTCTCTTAAAATAATATAAAATTGTTTTATTTAAAATAATCTCTTTTGCCTACGAGCGGTGTTCCGGTTTACTAAACACCCTGTATAAACTCTAAATATTAAAATATTTTTTTAGTATAGACGACGTACGTTTGTATAATAATTTAATCATGACTTCGTGTGCAATAGATATACAACTGACACAATTATGTCAGCTGCTTTCGGAATCAAATCGAACTGCATGGAAAAACCGGATAATGAAGTTCGGCATTGGGGAAGAAAATTCTTTGAAATGAGTTCTTTTTGGAATGCGATTTTTGCGTTTGTACCTGAACTTGCCGAATTCTTTTCCATTCCTTTTATTGATAGAGGTACCTCAAAGTTTTTTATTAATATGTTTCGGGATACTGTGCAGTACAGACAAACTCACAATGTTGTCAGACACGATTTTATGAACCTACTTATACAGCTTATAGAAAATGGTTATGTTGAGCCTGACGAGGAAGTAAATGCTACCGACACCTCTCGTAAATATACCTTAAGATTCAACTGGTACATAAACAATCATGCGTTTGGTATAAAATTTAGATGTTTCATTTTTAGCGAGTACGAGTAAGATTTCTATGTTGGAAGCGGCTGCGCAAGCATTCGTCTTTTTCCTAGCTGGCTTCGAAACTTCCTCGACCACTATGACGTTCTGTTTGTACGAATTAGCGCTACATCAAGATTTACAAAATAAGCTTCGTCAAGAAATTGATGAAGTACTGAAAAAACACGGCGAAGTAACTTACAATGCTGTGAACGATATGACCTATCTTCATAAGGTAGTAAATGGTAAGTTTATGGTTTTTTTGGAAAAATATGAGTTTGCTCTTTTACAGAAACATGTGTGAGAAACTACAGGTAGTATGTTGTTTCGCGTTTTATACAGAAACTCTTAGGAAATATCCACCTCTGCCAATGCTGAATCGCATCTGCACCAAAGCTTTAGACCTTCCAACAACAAAGATTCACGTACCAGAAGGAACTTTAATTACTATACCAGTTCTCGGTATACAGCGAGATCCGGCGATATATCCGGATCCTGATAAGTTTGATCCCGAAAGATTTAACGAAGACCAAATAGCGGCTAGGCATCCATACGCTTTCTTGCCATTTGGAGAAGGACCTCGAGTTTGTATCGGTAAGGTCTAGTAAAAATAATTGAAGTGTTTTAAATTATTTGTCTAAAACATTTGTAGGTTTCGAGCTTATTAAAATTGTACATGTATAATACACATACACATTGTTTCAAACATAATTTAAAAATACAAAAAATATGAAAAACTGTGTGTTGCTTTTAAATTGTCAGGTACACGATTTGGCTATATGCAGACAAAAGTTGGTATCTTAAATTTCTTATCAAAGTTCAAGGCTAAATTGCATCCCCAAACACCGGTGCCACTCAGTATCGATGCAGCGCCTGTTATATTAACGCCTAAAGGCGGTGTACATCTTATAATTGAACCGCGATAACACACTCTAAAGCCGCGGGTAAACTACGCAGATCAATTATGTAACTATTAATACCAAGAATAAAGAAATTTTTATCGATTCCCCTCAGTGTTGCAAACTTTCTTTTACATTCAATCTTACATTTTTCTTCTCTATCTTTCACAACCAATTCAAGCTGATTGGAGGCTTGATTCAGTTCGCTAATCAATCGATTTATTCGATTGAAAATGACCGTCTCGGTAAACATCAGAAAGTGATAACCGGATTCGAATCGGTACATATAATTATTTCGCAACAAACATCCAGCGTAAAGCTCTTATGACTGTTTAAATTCTCGCACAGTTTGAAACTTAAGAGTCTTAAACTTCCTTAGTAATTATTAATAACAATGTCGCGGTATCGTCAAGCAAACGTTTAAATCAGAAAATAATTATGCATACATATATATATACATGTTATCAATAACGTACTACCATTATTGATAATATATATATACGTATTTGCAGAGTCATCGTACAAATGATATCTCTTATTGAATTTGTTACCGATTGTAATACAAAGTGGTTTCAACTTATATTGCCAACAATATTACGCCAGACTTAAATCAGATAACGAGCATAATTGATCTAAATTACGTAGAATCTTTCACACTTTTATTATTAGAGTTAAATCGATACAAATATATGAATCGTGCAAGATTTATATCGCTAATTGCTTTTTTTACAGTTTGCAGAGCAATAAATCAATTTTATTAGATAGATAAAGAAAGAAAGATACTTTAAGTATCTATACGCCGTTTTGTCTACTTATTTTATATATTTGTTATATTGCTACGTGGTATAATACAGTTATTGTTGCATTTGTTCTATTGTATAAAAGCACTCTTGTGATATACAAAACATTGAAAAAAAATAATTCAGAACATATGGTATTACATACAACAATATTTATTTATGCCCAATTGCTTTACTTCCAGATAACTTCTCGATAATTTTTTTTCAAAGATAAAGTATATCTTTTTATATATCTTTATCTAGAGGACATCTGTAAGGAGATATAAAGAGATCGTGCGTTAGTCGTAAATGTTATACTTACGTTTTTTTTTTTTTATTATTTTTTTATACTTCTTTAGTTGTTTTGTAATCAAAAATGCGTTATCGATTGAAAACTAATATTGTATTTATCTTATATTTACGTTGTTTTAATTAATTATACAAATTTCATGTAAGTTAAAACATTTTCTTAAACTTTTTTACTACGTTATTTAGTTACATCAATTACTTTTCTATTTGATCCTAAGATGTAACGTGACATGTAGTTTTATTTTCATACTGGACATATGTATGTGTGCTTGGTATATAGTAATAATACGTAAGTAATTATAACATTAACTAATATATAAATGATAACACACTCATAGATTGGTTTACTTGCCAGTAGCAAGTCTTTAACGTTCCTCACACACATTTTTAAGTAGAAAAATGCCTAAAATTTTTGAATTTCATTATCCAGATATATTTACTTATTCCTGTAGAAGTTAAAAATGATTTTGAAATGAGATAAATAAACTGTATGTAATATAAATAGAATGATACTTATCTTTTTATAATCCGATAAAATGACCGAGAAAATTAGATAAGATCACACCTATAAATTAACTTTCCCGACATTATACTTCAGTATTTCTGAGACATTATCATTCTTCAGTATTCAGTATTTCAAACAAACAAATAACACTTGCTTTGACCACTTTGTCGAAGCATTTATGTTTTGACGGAAAAATATAAATGATCACAATTAACAAGATAATATAGATATATTATTATTTTTTTTCGACTATCATTATTGAAAAAGAAGCGAGATGTTATCCTTAGAAGTAATAACTGCTCTCGTCGTTGTTTTCTGTTGTGTATATATTTATTACAAGTTTGTATTGTTCACTTACTGGCGCAAAAAAAGTGTATTTTATGTCAAACTCGTTGAACAAGTTCGTAATGCGATTTCTTTCTTGACTGGAAAAGTATCAATAGGTAAGTAATATTTACTTATATATATAAATATCTTATATTTGTAAGTTTTAATTGATATAAAAAAGCATAGAACTTTCATTATTACTTTTTCACAAGTTTGCATTTGGCTTCTATAAAAAAAAAATTTCTATAAGAAAAAAATCAGATATTGTCTTATTATATATATACTATTATATATACACTAAAAAAAAAAATACTGGAATAAATCAAAAGAATATATTTATAGTTTGAAATCGATTATCATTTGAAGTTGTTTTTTCAAGCTTTTTTATAAATCGATAACGCTGTATTTGTTAAATGCAAAATTAAATCAAGTGCAATAAAACAAAATGATTATTTACATTAAATTGAGTTTTAACAGCTGACAAACATAACAAAGATTTTGAAAGGTTTTAAAAGATTTTCTTGATTCAAATTTTTTGTTTTTTCTCAATGTATCTTTGATTACATTTTAACGAAACGTATAAATTGTAACGTACAACTTAATTTGAAATTTATTATTACAGGCGAACTATTTCGCGATATGTACTTGAAATATAAGGACCATCGAGTTTTCGGAATATATACATTTTACAGACCGAATCTTGTGATTTCCGATCTCGATCTTGTCCGAATAGTGCTGACAAAAGAATTCGGTAGTTTTCACGATCGCGGAATATATTATAACGAGAAAACAGATCCGCTATCCGGACACTTGTTTGTATTTCCGGGAAAAAAATGGAGAAATTTGCGCGTTAAATTGACTCCTACTTTTACTTCGGGAAAATTGAAGCAGATGTTCGCAGTTCTGAAAGATTGCAGTGAAGAAGTCGCGAAATCTTTGGAAAAAATGGCCGAGACAAAAGAATGCATTGACATAAAAGAAATATTTTCAAGGTACTAGTTTTTAAAAATACTAGTTTTTAAAAAGAAGTAATAAAGTTCGTGAAACACTTAGAACTAATCAACTAAAAACTTATAAAAATATTATATATATTAACTTTAAAAGTGTTATATATACTACAAATACTTACACAATAGGTATTCAATAGACATAATTATGGCAGCTGCTTTTGGAATCAAATCGAACTGCATAGGACAACTGGATAACGAATTTCGATACTGGGGAAAAAAAATCTTTGAAATAAGTTCTCCTAAAAATACCATTTTTTTGTTTGCACCTTCACTTGCCAAGTTGTTTTCTATCCCTATTTTCAAGCGGGGTGTCTCGAATTTTTTTATAAATATATTTCGGGATAATGCGGAATACAGAAAGACTCACAATGTCGTCAGGCACGATTTTATGAATCTACTTATACAACTTATGGAAAACGGCTATATCGAACCTGACGAAAAGAAAGAAGCCTCCCAAAAGAATGATGTGCCTCGTAAATACAATTTAACGTTCAATATTAAACATATAACTGTTATGCGATTATTAAATAGAATGATGTTTCGTTTTATTGACAGCGACTATGAGTAAACTTTCTATGATAGAAGCGGCTGCACAAGCTTTTGTCTTCTTTTTTGCTGGATTTGAAACGTCATCAACTACGGCAACGTACTGTTTGTACGAATTAGCCATAAATCAAAACATACAAGATAAGCTTCGACAAGAAATTGATGAAATACTAAATAAACACGGAGAAGTGACTTACAATGCCGTAAATGAAATGACATATCTTCATAAAGTAGTAAATGGTAAAGTTGTTTTTTTTTTTTTGTAAAAATATAAGTTTGCTCTGTTTAAATAAACATGTTTGACAGCAAACCATAAATCACAGGTTTTTATTCTACTTTACGTGTTGTGCAGAAACTTTGAGAAAATATCCGCCTTTACCACAGCTGAATCGAATATGCACCAAAACTATAAACCTTCCGACAAATATCCACATACCGGAAGGAACTTTAATTACTATACCGGTGCTCGGCATACATCGAGATCCGGCGATATATCCGGAACCGGATAAGTTTGATCCCGAACGATTCAACGCGGATCAAATAGCGGCCAGGCATCCGTACGCTTTCTTGCCATTTGGGGAAGGACCGCGAACTTGTATCGGTAAAAATTAGTAAAATCAACGAATATATCTAAAAGTGTTTCTACATTATTCGTATTTTTCGAGCTTGTAAAGTTATATAGTAAAACTCCAGTAAGTTCGAGCATCACAAACTTTGTCGGTATATAGCAGACCACTATTTTCTTCCGCTATTGATAATTCCTCAATTTCTTCAATTCTTGACCGCGCAGCAGTAGAATGCGCGTTTATTTTCACTCTAAGAATCTCAGAGAAAAAGAAAGAGATATCTTTTTTTTTCTTGTTTCTAGGTGTAGTCATTAACTCTAGAAAAAAAAAACTTAATTTTGATTTTTAAAAAGAAAAAGTAGGTCACATGCGTTTGAAATTACTCATGTCAGAGTTTTACTGTATGTAAATAACATGACTAAGAAATGTGAACAATTTAAAAAGTTCCGTATTATATTTTTCAGGTACACGTCTCGGTTATCTGATGGCGAAAGTTGGAATCCTAAATGTTTTATCAAAATTTAAAGTTAAACTTCATCCCCGAACTCCGGTGCCACCGATCTTCAACAAAGCTCCTGTTATACTTACTCCCGAAGGCGGTGTACCTCTTGTAATTGAACCGCTACGAAACACTTGCGCTTTTTAAAACCGCGTTTAACCTACATACGTCTATTTTGTAACTATCAATTACAATTGCTCTATCGTTGTGCAAAACACATTAAATAAAAAAAATATATATATTTTAACGTAATATTAATATTGATAATCTATATATGCAGAATCATCCTACAAATGATATCTTTTATCGGTTTTGTTGGCGCAACGATAATAATGACAAGTGGTTTCACAATTTATTGCCAATAATATAACGTTATTAGATTAAACTTAGATAACAAGCAGAATTTCTAAACTACATAGTATCTTTAAATCAAACTGATCCCACTTATACGCTAGATCTATGTCGCCGACTGCCTTCATACAGTTTGCGGAGCAATAAATCAATTCCATTAGATAGATAAAGAAAGAAAGAAACTAAGTATCTATAAGCTGTTTTTGTCTACTTATTTTATATATTTGTTATATTGCTACGTTGTATAATACAGTTATTGTTGCATTTGTTCTATTGCATAAAAATACTCTTGTGATATACAAAACATTAAAAAACAATGATTTAGAACATATAGTATTACACACAACGATATTTATTTATTGTTTCACTTTCAGATAAGTTCTCGATAACTTTATTTGAAAGATAAAGTATATCTTTTTGTGTATCTTTATCCAGAAGATTGCTATCGGGAGATATGAAAAAATCGGGCTTTAATTAGTCTTAATTTTTATTTACGTATCTTCATGATCTTCTTATAGTTTTTTGTTTCGTAATCAAACTTGCGTTATCGATTAAAAATTAATATTTTATTTATTTTATATCTACATTGTTTTACTTATACTGTAAAAATTTGATAGGTTTACCATTTTCTTAGACTTTTTTATTACGTTATATAGTTACGTCTATTAATTTTCTTCTTTGCTAAGTGGCAAGTTTTTATTGTTTCACACACATTGTTAATGAAAAAACTTCTACTTATTTTCGAATTTCAATATCTAGTATTTTGGTCCAGTAGCAGAGTCGCTTGAAGGTTTTAAACATGTTCTGTTAGTAGTCGACTTCTTTTCTAGGTATACCTGGCTCTTTTCGACTAGATCGACCGGATCACGCGAGGTGATCAAACACTTGTCGTATCTATTCCAAAATTTCGGAAATCCGGTGATCCTCATATCGGACAGAGGCACAGCCTTTACCTCTCAGGAATTTACAGACTTTGTCCAGCATCGTAATGTTGTACATAGACAGATAGCTGTGGCAGCTCCTTGAGCCAATGGCCTGGCTGAAAGGATTAATAGGTTTTTAAAATCCTCCTTGAGAAAGGTCATAGAAGATGACCAAGCCTGGAGTTCCCACGTAGGCACCATTCAGTACGTCATCAATAATACTTATCATTCCGCGATTAAAGCCACTCCAGCTAAAGTATTGTTCGGCGTGGAAATGCGCAACCACTCTGACGCAAGTCTAGTGCGCTTATTAAATAATATTGTTAAAGTAGAATTAAGTTTTGAGCGGGACCGAGACGTTTCCCGTCAGTTAGCCGTCGAGGCCACAAATAAGCTTAAACAATATAACAAAGTGTATTATGACGAACGACATAAGAAACCCACACTGTACAAACCAGGCGATTACGTTCTCATTAGAGATTCTACACTTAAAACAGGTGAGCACAAAAAGTTAAAACCCGCTTATAAGGGACCCTACGTTGTAACTAAAACGTTAAATAAAAACAGGTATGTTGTCCAGGATATACCTGGCTTTAATCATACGTCGAGACCATATAATTCCGTGTTGTCAACTGATCGAATTAAACCGTGGGTTAAACCCGTTGGACCTCCTTCCTGAGGAGTTACTTTCTTTTAAGTAAGCCACACCGTATAGTTTCGTATTTTCAGCATTAGTGTACACTGATTTGTGTTTTTAGTTCCTTTTAAAGAAAAAAAAAAAGTTCTATGCGCTTATTATTTTCGTTTTATTTTAGAAAGTATGTACAACAAAAAGAAGCGCTAGTTTTACAGTTATACGCTTTAAGATACTTTGTATCTTTTATATGTAAGCTCGTAGCGCTGATGTTTGCGCCCTGTAGTACAGCAGTTTCTTTTGTCTTATTTTATATTCATTGTTATTGAGTAATCATTATGTTTAGTTCATTGTAGGCGGTCACAGACAGGTTGCTGCGGCGTTCTCAGTGTAATAATTACTTATGTAGTTTTCTTTGTCAAACCGCCGGGTCTTTGAGTTTTTTTTAAGTTAAGTCGAACATTCGAGACGAATGCGTTTGTCAGGAATGGCCGATGCTGTAAACGGTACGTGGGTTACGCGCCGCCATTTGTGTTCGGGCGGCAACTTGCTCGTCGCCTATTGGCTGACGGAGCGACCACAGCGCCGCCGGCTTGCGAGTCGTCCCCTAGTTGGCGCTAAGCGCAGCGGGGAACACGTGACTGCGTGCGTCGAGGTGCGAGGCTCTCTGGTAGAAGAGCAGTCTGTGTTAAAAAAAGAGAAGCCATGTAACAAATGTGCAATAAAGGTTAGAATAAGATTACTCGGGAGATCCTTTTCTTTACCCTCTGTGACTGTGCCTGATTTACGAGATAACCCTAAAAACCCAAGCTATCCTTACAGCAAGGTTGGAATATAAGATAAAGAAGCAGTATGTAATATGATTAGACTGAGAGTATTTTTTTATAATCAGATAATGTGACTGAGTGTTAGATAAGATCACATCTATAAATTAACTTTCTCGATATTATTCAACTTCAGTTTTTTTGCGACATCATCATTCTCCAGTAGTTTTCAAACAAACGAATAACATCAATTTGCTTTGATCGCGTGACATTTATTTTCTGATGCTCAGTTTTTCGGGATAATATAATGAACACAAACAATTTGTGTATATTTTTTTTCTGTTTTGGATATAATTAGGGATACTAATACAGCGAGAAGAGCAAAATGTTACTTGTAGGGTTAATAACTGCTTTTGTCGTTGGTCTGTGTTCTGTATATGTGTATTACAAGTTTGTGGTGTTCAATTACTGGCGTAAAAAAGGTGTATTTTATGTCGAACCAGTTGTACCAACTGGTAATGTTACTCCTATCCTGACTGGAAAGCTATCAGTAGGCAAGTATTTTTCTTATACGTATAATTATCTGACATTTGTAAGTTAGTAATAATCTACAACAAAGTGTAGAACTTTTATTACTACTATTTTACAATTTTGCAATTAGTTTCACTTTTTACAAAAAAATGATATGTTTTCATATTAAGTAAACAAGGTTAAGGCCAATACGAGAAGTACACTGGATGGAAGTGTGTTTAAATCAATATATTTAATATAACCATACGTTTCGATCCCTGGATTGGATCTTCATCAGTGGTAATGAACTGAGCAACAAAAAGAAAAAAAAAAATTTTTTACAATAAAAAGACAATTGGATCGGATTTTTTCGCAGACAAAGTAGATGACAATAAAATAAATAAAATAAAATAAATACATAAAAAA
>NW_018020632.1:634102-650339 GCF_002006095.1 Pseudomyrmex gracilis
TTTTTTTATGTATTTATTTTATTTTATTTATTTTATTGTCATCTACTTTGTCTGCGAAAAAATCCGATCCAATTGTCTTTTTATTGTAAAAAATTTTTTTTTTTTCTTTTTGTTGCTCAGTTCATTACCACTGATGAAGATCCAATCCAGGGATCGAAACGTATGGTTATATTAAATATATTGATTTAAACACACTTCCATCCAGTGTACTTCTCGTATTGGCCTTAACCTTGTTTACTTGACCTTATCACGAGAATTTTCTTACTTATTTGTTTTTGTTTTCATATTATATATGTACATACTGCTCGAGAAAAAATGGATTAGATCTAACTTAAATTTAACGAGATAAAAAGATGGAAAAATAGATCTAATTAGATCAAAATTAAATCTAAATAGATATAAAGTATAGATCTAAATAAATATAAGTAAATCTATGGAAACTTATACTTTTATTTATTATTAGATCTACTCTTGATCTACTCAGATCTATTATATTAGATCACCTCAGATCTGTTCAGATCTGCTCAAATCTAACTAAATCTGAATAGTTTTAATTATAGTAGATCTGAGTAGATCTAAAGTAGATTTAATAATATATAAAGGTGTAAATTTAATAGATCTGCTTATATTTATTTAGATCTACTTTATATCTATTTAGATTTAATTTGGATCTAATTAGATCTATTTTTCCATTTTTTTTTATCTCGTTAAATTTAAGTTAGATCTAATCCATTTTTTCCCGGATGAAAAAAAAAATTCGGATAAAGCAACTGAATATATTTATAGTTCGCAGTCAATTATTATCTGAAGTTGTTTTTCACTTCAAGCTTATGTATAAAAGGATAACGCTTCGTTTATTAGATGCAAGCTTAGATGCGTTGAGATAACAAAATATTTCTTTAAAGTTACTGAAGTTTTGACCGCTGCAAATATAGTCAACCTAAAAAGATTTTTTTTATGCAATCCTTTTTATTTTTTTCTCAGTGTATATCTTCAATTACATTAAAAAAAGAAACGTGTAATTTGTAACGTACAATTTCCTTTGAAATGTATTACAGGCGAACTATTTCGCGATATGTATTTGAAATATAAGGACCATCGTGCTTTCGGAATATACACATTTTTCAAACCGAATCTTGTGATTGCCGATCTCGATCTTGTCCGAATAGTACTGACTAAAGAATTCGGTAGTTTCCACGATCGCGACAAGCATTCTAACGAGAAAACGGATCCGCTATCCGCCCACTTGTTTTTCTTGACCGGAAAAAAATGGAGAAATTTGCGCGTTAAGTTGACTCCTACTTTTACTTCGGGAAAATTGAAGCAGATGTTCGCAGTTCTGAAAGAATGCGGTGAAGAATTCGTGAAATCTTTGGAAAAACTGGCCGAGACGGAAAGATGCATTGACATAAAAGAAATGTTCGCAAGGTATGGCACTAGTTTTCAAAAGAAAGAAACAAAATTCATGACAAACTTGAAACTACAAAATAAAATTAACTACAAAATAAAAAAAATATATGCATTAACTTTAAGAATGTTACGTACTACAACAAATGTTATACACTACAAATTTTTACACGATAGGTATTCAACAGACGTAATTATGTCAGTTGCATTTGGAATCAAAACTAACTGCATAGATCAACCGGATAACGAAGTTCGATACTGGGGGAAAAAAGTCTTTAAAATAAGTGCCCTTAGGCATTCTATTTTTATGTTTGCGCCACAAATTGCCAGACTATTTTCTATCTCTATTTTTGATAAGGGTGTCTCGAATTTTTTTATAAATATGTTTCGGGATAATGTGGAATACAGAAAGACTCACAATGTCGTTAGGCACGATTTTATGAATCTACTTATACAACTCATGGAGAACGGCTATGTTGAGCCTGACGAAGAGAAAGATGTCACCAAAGAAAATGATGTGCATCGTAAATATAATTTACTGTTCAATATTAAATATGCACTCTTACGATGCGACTACTTTCTAGATTGATGAGGTTTTTGTTTTATTGACAGCAAGTACGAGTAAACTTTCTATGATAGAAGCGACTGCGCAAGCTTTCGTCTTCTTCTTAGCTGGTTTCGAAACTTCCTCGACCACGGCGACGTTCTGTTTGTACGAAATAGCGCTAAATCAGGACGTACAGAATAAGCTTCGTCAAGAAATTGACGAAGTGCTAAAAAAACACGGCGAAGTGACTTACAATGCTGTAAACGATATGACCTATCTGCATAAAGTAGTATCTGGTATTGTTGTTTTTTTTTTTATAAATTATAAGTTCGTTAAATAAATGTGTTGGCGAGTACAGTTTTTTTTTTATTGTTTTACGTGTTATGCAGAAACTCTGAGAAAATATCCACCTGCGCCAGTACTGAGTCGCATTTGTACCAAAGCTATAAATCTTCCAACAACGAACATTCACATACCAGAAGGAACGTCAATTAGTATACCGGTGCTCGGCATACAGCGAGATCCGGCGATCTATCCGGATCCGGATAAATTTGATCCCGAACGATTTAACGAGGAGCAAATAGCGGCTAGACATCCATACGCTTTCTTGCCATTTGGGGAAGGACCCCGTGCTTGTATCGGTAAGAATAATCAAAGAATATCTAAAAGTTGTTAATTATTCGCAGCTTTTGAGACTGTAAAGTTATTTATATATATACGATTTAAAATTCAGATTCAGGTAATCTTCGTATAACGCGGTATTTTTGAACAACGCGGTTTCGATTGAATAACGCGGTTTACAAACTGTAGTAAAATGGAATCTAATTTTTGTTTTTTCAATATGCGCGCTTACGTGAGCCTCGTATACCTCGATTTATATAACGCGGCTTTTCTGCGAAACGGAATATTTGCGCTGTGCGAAAGTTAGTACTTGTATAAAATATTTTAGAAATCACGATACTTGGTAATAAATTTTCAGGTTCACGGTTTGGCTATATGCAGACAAAAGTTGGAATCTTAAATATCTTATCGAATTTCAAAGTTAAACTTCATCCGCGAACTTCGGTGCCACTGATCTTTGGCAAAACCACTACTGTACCTACTGCAAAAGGCGGTGTACATCTTATAATTGAACCACGATGAAGCAATTGTGCTCGTTTAAATGGAGCAGAGCAACTTTGCAACTAATATTAACAATGTCGCTATCGCAGTGCAATACAAAAATAGGAAATATTATGTAGTAATAATTATGTGGTAAGTATGTAGTAAATGGTAGTTAGAAAATATTATGCAGTGACGCAGTGACGAGATCGAGATTGTAAATAGATATTTGCAGAATCATCTTACAGGTGATATTTTTTATTGTGTTTGTTGGCGTGACGATAATAACTTGTTTTCAACTTATGTTGCGCCAGACTGAATCCAAACCTATCAAGCTGAACAGTTTGAAACAAATACTTCAAACTTCTGTGATTGAAATTAAACTGCAAATTATACAACACGTGTAAGATGTATATTATTGGTAATTGTTTTCTTATATCTTGTAGCGTACTTAAATATAAATTGGCTTTACCAAAGTAAGTTTCACCATCTATGCGGCGGTTATTATTTTATTTAAATAATTATGTATATACTTATTATATATATTCTTCCTTGGTATAATGAAATTTGTTATAATAAAAAATATTGTTTGTATCGCACAAAAACAATTTTTCCTTGAAATAAGCGACCAGTTGTCACAGGAATAAAAAATTGTTGTGTAATGTTAATATTTGAATTTATAAACGAGTGAATAAAAAAATGATAATTACAAGAAGTGAACAGAAAACTGTGTTTGTATTCAATCTTTTGTTAAGCTATAATAAAATTGTTCCGTCTCAGTTTGAGTTATCGATAATGTTGGAGCCAACAGTTATTATGTAATTGCGATCGAAGTTGTCTTGAAATTTTTTTCCTACGACAATCGAAAAGAAACTTTTCGCGAATTACTCATATATCTCGAAAAAATCCGAATCGGCCATAGAATTGATTCTACATTTATACAAGCACACTTGTATTTGCGACGATATCAGCGCGCCAAGTAGAAGTTCAGCTGAGTAGGTGTAACGGAAATATGGAAGCGCGCGTGTGAAATTCGCAAGATCGCCATTTAAAAGAGAGATCGTTCGTTCTGATTAAAGGTCCACACACTTGCGCGGTGAAGTTTAAACGCGCGCGGTATGAGGTACACTTTAAATATTTTCGTGCTATCATTGTACAAACAACTTTATGTGCACTTCTATTTATATCTCTCTATCTCAGGAATAAAAATCAATAAACTTGGCCGGTTCGCACGACGACACAATACGTCGCCATATGTGTGCCATTATGTACATATATTGACGATACTTGTTGATCATCTGATACAAGCGTTACGAGATCTGTACCGGTAAGCAAATGCGATAGACGCCTTGTTGTTTTTGCTTGAGTAATAAAAGCTTTTTAATGTAATCAGTGCGATAAGTATCCTGTTTTGAGACAAAAAATAGATAACGTACGGTCACTCAAAGGTGACAGCTGTACATTTATCAGCACGCCAGTGTGCACGTGATAAAAAAATATCTGCTTGTCATTTAATGACTATGTATTGTAGAAAAATAATCTCATAAATGTGTTATACAACGTAGTTGTTTTTCCATATTTTAGTTCTTCGTGGATTGATTTTCAAAACGGCCTATTAGTTGGACTGACTGTGGATTTTGAAGTAACGTGGGTCTCACAGACCCACGTTACTTCAAAATCAAACGTTTCCGCGAAAAATCAATTTTTTCAATTTTTTTTTTTAATCGAAAGTTCGAACGATTCTGCGTCGATAAAAAAAACGAATTCTAAAAAAACTCTAGTAGTTTCGATACAAGCGTTTAAAAAAAAAAAAAACTAAAATTTGAACTAGAAATACCGGTTTGATTTTTGGGTGGGTTTGGGAGACCCATGTCAGTCCACGAAGGGTTAATACTTGTGCAAACTGCGTAGTCTTTTTTACTTTTTTTTGTTCAGATTTTTTTTAGTTTTAATACATCGACTGCATACACACACACGTACACAGAACAACGCAATTCTGTATGTAACACATTCCCTTTCACTTGCCATATTTGTGGAACTATCATTTTTACACATCGCACGTCTATGTCCAACGTCTATTAATTTTCAAGACTGTTGCCCTGGTTTGGCTAGCATTAAGATAAACTCATTACGCATGATAGTTTCTGGATTAAAAAAATTTATGCACAACGATGTCCAATTACCCGTACAAGTACGCAAAATGTCTAGGTAGGTGTCTAACACACAACTGGAAGAAGTTTTTGTAAAGTGTTATATAAATTTTACACACACACCATTACATGTTTTAAATCTTTCTACTTTAGGTAGAATCGAGCTTTTTCTCTCGTGCGGAGACATGAATAACGTGCGTGTAATGTTTCCAGATATGAACCAACTGTCGGAATCACCACAACAAACAAGAGACTCGCGCTCGTTAGAAGGCTTTTTTCCCCTTGTCACTATTACCGAGGGATGTGGCATCGTTCTTCTAATTTTGGTGGGTGTTTGGATTAGCTATTACAGAGGTGGCTACTCATGGAGATCCGATCCGAAGCTTGAATTTAATTGGCATCCTTTGTTAATGATCATCGGACTTGTTTACCTGTACTCCAACGGTATGATATATATTTATAATTTGATTTTTCTCCATTATTGTGCTTTCACACGCACAATTTATAAGTTTCTCTTTCACACATTTGCAGCCATGCTCCTCTACAGAACTCAAAGAAATGTTCGCAAAAAGCAGTTAAAACTGACCCACGCGGGACTGATGTTGTTCATTGTGCTGCTAGTGGTGATCGCCTTGGTAGCAGTCTTTGACAGCCACAATTTAGCTTCGCCCCCAATACCGAATATGTATACCTTACATAGCTGGGTGGGATTAACAACTGTGATATTATTTTGCTGTCAGGTACACATTTGTATAATTTTATAAAAAAAATTATCTAACATACGTATGTTTCTATATCTAGATAGAATATCTATAAACAGTTATCTGCTATTTAGATTCTTATTTTTTTGTTTCTATATTGTTTGCAGTGGGTCGCAGGATGTGTCTCGTTCCTTTTTCCCGGCTTACAAAGCCCGTTAAGAGCCGCCTATATGCCACTGCATGTATTCTTTGGCGTTGCAGCGTTTATTGGCGCGATTGCATCGTGCTTGTTGGGACTCAACGAGAAGGCAATTTTTACGTTGAAGTTAGTAGCGTTATTAATTTAAAAAAAAAAAAAAAAAAATAGAAATACAAGAAATATATTCTATTTTTCGTTTAATTATGATATTTTTTAGGGATAAATACGCAGATCTCGTGCCCGAGGGAATGCTAGTAAATTTCATAGGGGTGCTCCTGATAGTGTTCGGAGGCTTATCTGTGTATTTGATATCGCAAGAACGTTACCGACGTATACCAAGACCGGAGGATGACATGTTATTATCTCGCTAATTTGTTAAGTATTTATTACGCGGTTTGTTCGGAAAATGAAATGAAAACTCGGTATGACGCTTTCTCGAATTAAAAAATTCCAAGGTTTCAGAAACGTAAAAAAAGTTCGTAAATTCTGTGCACAATCAAATCGAGGCTGACAAAACATTACACTTGTTTTGACACAGAGTGAAAAATATTTCTTCGAGTTTGAACATTTCTATTAGAGTTTGTTTATATAGCGCGTGTGAGAAATTTTTTAATATATTTTCTTACAAAATTTTGCATTTTTTTTCTACTTTTTGCTTGACGACTAGAATCTCATCTCAAAATATTTATATCGATATTTGAACATTCTTTTTTCGATTTCTTGGTGCTTTACGCAGATACAATATACACACAATAATAATAATAATAATAATAATACATATCTTTTAATGTACATACATATCTTTTGTTGTGTTTAAACAACTTATTTTTTTGATATATAATAAAATCGAAAGTAATAATATATAAACGTGTGTATATTATATATTGCATATATATATATATATACATAAAATGTGTATCATATATATTTAATTATCCAATTTTTAAGTGTGAGACAATATATATATATATATAACATGTATGTAACATAAAATTGTATAATGACATACCAAATATACGTATTTTGTGGCAAGCAATTCCTAGTAAATTTCTGTCTTTATGCGAACATCCGGTTCCTATTCGAGCGTCACTCGGCGGTGCACGTTGGAGTCACACGCGTTCGCGAATCTTGTCGGTCGGTTATTATCCTGATTCTGTTCCGTGCTATGCCCGTAAATAGAAGATGTGATACGATCAACTCTGAGGAGATTGACACACCGTTACAACACACACATATATATATTGTTACATAAAGTTAATTTCCATCTGGAAACGAATACATTTTGCCGACACACGGATGTTTGCGCGCGACAGAGATGTGACGACGACGATACGAACATTTGCGAAAAATACGGAATACAAGAAACCCTCGTATATAAACGCGGTACTTGAACAACGCGGGGTTTCGATGTAACGCGGTTTACAACTCGTAGGACAATAGAGCCTAACACCCTGTTATTTCAATATGCGAGTTTCGTATAACGCGGCAATTTTGTGAAACGGAATATATCCGCGTTATACGAGGATTACCTGTAAGTCGAACGAAGTTTTCGCGCGCGTGAGGCCGAGCGCGGGAGCGCGAACGGTCGCGCCCAAACGATTTCGTCGGAGTTTTAGCTTCATCGCTGAGCTAATTAATATTCGCGTCAATGCAAATGCTCGCGAGACACGCGTAAACAGATAATCGCGCGCGCAAGACGACGAAATAATCGTCGCGAGAAAACGAGAAACAACATTCGTACGCGCTTTCTGCTTTGCGTCCGTCGCGTGGAAGACGTCCTCGACATCCGAAGAGAGTCGATATCCGAAGCGTGCGATACTTCGATTCTCGAAGCAGAGAAAAGCCTGAGAGCGGCCCAGTGATGAAAGATCGAAAACCGCCGTCGCGGACGACGATTCTTGCTTGTGTGCGTACCCCCCCACCACTTCGATACTCTCGTTGCAGCGGGCTCGATCTTTTATCACTGGAGCGGCCAGGTGCCAAGTCCTGCGGACATAGCGGCATCGACACGTGTCGCTCGTGTACATGGCTGCGTAGTTCCAAAATGCACCACCCGTGGACATGCGCTAATTTGCGGGGCGGAAAAGTAATTGCACATTCCCTTACGGGGGCCTGACCGCTCTCTCTTTCTCTGCTCGAAGTATCGAGTCGAAAGAAGCGCGCGAGGGTGTCGCCATCTGATATCGCGTTTCCGAATCAATTTATCCGTACGAAAAGAAAACAAAATTTTGACGCGTCGATTATTGCCGCACCCACACACACCGCGTGCACACGGCGGGCGGGGTACCCGTGGAATAATCGTCGCGCGGCTTATTCGCATATTCGGCAGATCGCGATGGGACACACCCACTCCGCGCTGCTTTAAATAACGACAATCGCTTTAAATTCTCTCAAAGGTTCTGCCTGCTGCTGCCTCCAACACACGGAACTCACGTATATACACACATACGTGCGTATATCACACGTAATCATTTTTTGCTCGTGGCACCGCGCGCTTTGTCTCCCCCCGAGACTATCAGCTGTTCTCTCGGAATTGGGTGACGCGCGCGAAACTTGTTTGACAACTTGTCAGCTGACGTCGTGAAGAAAAGAAAAAGAAAAAAAACAGCTTGGTCAAAAAAGCTCCGAAAGATAGTGCGACGCACACTCGGCAACGCCAGTAAGAACGATTTAAGTGCATTCAATGGTTAACCAAATAGCTGTGCCGCAGGCCAAGTATGAATTGCTGACCGACATACGACAGTGAGTATATTTGTAGGATCTCTTCCTCGTGTGCGTGTGTGTTTGTTTAGTAAGAGATTTATACAGACGAGGGGATGACGAGAGAGAAGAAAATCCCGCGTGTGTGTGCGTGAAATTGCCCAGTGACACGCATATCGTGCGCGTGAAAAAAGAAAGGATGGAAAAAGGGTAGGAGGGAGGCGAATGAAGGGAGGGAATTTTGTATTGATTTCTCGTCTACGTTACGGCGAACGTACGTCATTGCTCTGTGGCTGTCAAACTCTTCGTTATTCTCTTTTCCCTTAGGAAGGATCGTCGTAATTAATTGAAAGCTCGGTTCGGTTTTCTGCTTTGTTTTTTTTTTTTGTTCCAGTCGCGTAAAAGTGACTTCAAGATTGATTTGGTGTTTCCCGGACGCGCGAGCACAAGCGATTCGCACTCGCGTTATTTTTGCACGTACAACATATAAAAAATATTTATCTCGCGTATGTTTCGTCTTTTGTATTTTTGTAACGTGTATAAAAATGTCACAAAAAAAGTAAAAATTTAAACAAGTATTGATATTGTTTTTTCAGACCACGCTGGAGAGCGCAAGTTCTGTGTCTCTCTCTGACATTTCTGATCGTCAGTGTTCTATTTGTCACGCGCGCCTGGTCCGGCATATTAGCTTTAAAAGCGTCGAAAGCGGAAAGATATCTGGAGGAACAGATTGACAATGCCAAGATTGCTACGTGGCTACGTCGGGCTTGGATGTACGCCGAGTCGACGAAGGAGAATCAGAATGCGGACAGGAACACAAGCGTCAACACACCGGAACAACTCCACCGCAATTCAACCGGGTGAGAGAATTTTGTTTGTCAATAGCAACAAAACGCTAACGTCGGGTTAATTTTTATTTGCGACGTGTGTGTGTGTGCGTTGTTGTTCTCTCTCAAGTAATATACGTGCGCAATTAATTAATCAAGAAAGTCTCACATTTCACAGCCAGGTCATCGTTTGCTACTACACAATACCGTGGTACCTGAACACGCTCTGGGAGCTCAGTCCGTCGCACATTGACCCTCATCTTTGTACGCATATTATCGTGGGTTTTGCGAGCGTGGTGAACAGCACACTTGACATCAGTCCCAACGAGTGGGTTTACAAGCAAGTGGCTGCACTGAAGAATCGCGAACCTAAATTGAAGGTCATGATCAGCGCCGGCGGAGATAATGAGCTCCACGACGGATTTTCCGAAATGGTGAAAAATCACGCGAATAGAAAAAAGTACGTTTCTTCGCACATTTGCGTACTCGTTTTTTTTTTTTTTTAATTTTGCGCATTATTTGTTATCTGAAACTAACTGATATGTCGTTCACGTTTCTTGTGTGTGTGCGTAGATTTATAAGATCAGTATTAAATGTAACCAAAACGTTCGATCTGGACGGCTTCGACGTTGATTGGGAGTTTCCAGCGTGGTTGGGAGCTGACCGTCGTGAGAAGATATATTTCGTTCAACTGTTGCAAGAACTGCGAAAGGAATTCGATCGCAGCGGGCAACAATTGCTCTTGACGGTAGCGGTCGCGGCGCCGCAAGCCATCATAGATCAGAGTTACAGCGTTCCCGAAATGGCAGAGTATGTGTGTTAAAAAAGAGATTGAGGTACCTTATCACGACAACGTGGTGTAAAAATTGGTTTTTTGTGTTAACTCTCTTTCAGACACGTCGACTTTATAAATCTGATGTCGTACGATTATCATTTCTACGTTTGGTACTTCCCGGTGACAGATCTGAACGCTCCTCTTTTTCCTCGGTGTACAGAAACTGGCTATTTGTCTACATTAAATGTGAATTTCTCTGCTCATTATTGGATAGCGAAGGGAATGCCGCGGGATAAGATCGTAATCGGTATACCGGCCTACGGTCACTCGTACAAGCTGGACAATCCGTTGAATCACAATTTGCAAGCTCCAACCAATGGATTCGGTGAGCTCGGCATTAAAGGCTTCGTGTCTTATCCTACGGTTTGTCAATTTTTGAAATCCGGAGCTGTAAGTGTTTTCAATAAGGAGACTAAAGTGCCGTACGCGTACAAAGGCACCGAGTGGATATCTTACGACAACAAAGATAGTTTCTATTATAAGGTAATTCGCTTATAGTCTCACACATCGTGTTACAGCTAGAACGCACGTTGTTTGCGTAATTATTTATTACGGAAATAATAGATTGAATTCAAACAGTTTTTTTCTTTTTTGTGTTGTTTCAGTCTATGTGGATTCGTAACAACGGCTTCAAAGGAGCCATGATTCTGTCCTTAAATGTTGACGATTGGAACGGCACTTGCCACGGCACAAACGAAACTTTCCCCTTGATACGTACCGTTTGGAAAGTACTAGTTAACGAATCAAACAAGTAACATGTGTCAATAGACAGATGTCAATAACCAATTCTTTAAACTGCAATATCGTTGATATCCATCTAGCTGTTCGAAAATGCACTCTGAATTCCAACAAATGCATTCCATATTGCATTCCTATTTAATGTTAATCACCTTTATGCTCTACCTCAGTTGCTCAAAGAAAAAGTATTCTTTTGTACAAATAAGTTGCTTACAATATTCGAAGCACATATTATTCGTATGCTGTAATAGAGCATAGCACTTGTACCTGGTTAAGTCGAATCAAAAGTTATATATATATGCGCGTTGTATTATACATGTAATGTGTATAAGTATATATAATGTTTTCTACTTTGTTGTTATTTTCATGTTTTTCATGAGCAAGTAAAATAATGTCCGTGGTATATATATATATATATACACACACATAATGATAAAATTAGGTAACACATCGTACAGGGATGTATATTATAAAGATTGTTTAATTTTAAACAATGTGCCATGTATTCAAAATGTAAGCATAGTAAGATCCATTATATTGTCTGTTTCGCGAGAAATAAAAATTTCGAATTCGTGAATACTTTAACGTTGCTTTTATTACAAGTCACACAAAGAATTTGTGCATATATATAATCCTTTTATTGTATAAAGTACAACAAGAGAATTTCTGCTTTATCGAAAAAAAAAAACAAATAAAATTGCCAATTTTTATTTTTTTTCTTATGTAACAAAATTATATACACATCTTCCTTGTATATAAAATGCTTTTTGGTGACAATTTGTCATGTATATCAATTTCACACAGTTTATTTCTTAGTTCGGATAGTTCTGATAATGTTGAACGGAGAGTCGTTATTACTTTTGCGTTTTATTATACTGGTGATTTATAAAAACAACAAATCTTAAATCTTTAACAAAATTTACAAGGATAGAAAATAAAAAAAGGCTGTATAAACTGTCTCAACAACTTATCATTCTCATTGTGTGACACACTATAATAGCGTATTTTGACAAATTTATTGCATTTACATCGAAAAGTATGTTTTACCGATTTAATGAGCGAGTTGTTAAAAAGGCGTCGAAGAATCTACCATCAATACGATTTGCTGGTGTTACATTGGTATGATTTTTTTTTTTTTTTTTTTTTTTTATCACGCCATTATTTTATAAAGTCACATTTTCTGGAAAAAAAAAATTTAAATACAACTTCTTCACAAACCTGTAATTTGACCATAAATTTTCTTCATATCGTAATTATCTCGAAACGTGTACGTAACGGTATTTAATGTTCTTAACGGCAGCGCCTACACTGCCTGGAACTTTATCTCAGGATTTGCCACCAAAACCTCCCATTAAATTCCCAAGTCCACCCGCCGCACCTTGCTGTAACTGTTTCATTATATTTTGCAAACCTGACATGCCACCTAAAAATGAAAAGAATTTTTTTTCCATTAACAGAGTTACAAATGTTTGAAATATAAACGTAAAAAGTAAACTGGTGCGTTCTCTTATTTACCCATTTGATGTAACACACGTGGATCCATCATTTTAGCCATTTGATGATTTAACTTCGCCATTTGTGTAGGATTAACATTTTTCGCCATGTCACCGGCTTTGAACAGACCTTTGATACCTCCCATTTTCTTAACAACCGCCGCAAACTTCGTATATTGCATAATTAAATCCTTAACCTCTTTTTCCGTTACACCAGAACCTCTCGCCACTCTTACTATTCTTCCAGGTTGTTTGGTGAACAATTTAGCTCCGTCTCTACTGTCCAATTCTAAAATATATACAACACGAAGCAATCAAATGTTATTATCTTATAAAATTGTAAGTAGATTTTTAACAATGTACCAACCTGAGTCATTCATACTGTCCATAATAGTCATTAGTCGTTTTAATCGAGCCATCGATTCTTGCTCCGTTCCTTTCGACATGAAATCTGGACTAAATCCAGGAATCATACCCTAATCATATGAAATAAAATAATATTTTACATATGCAGAACTTGATTGTAAAATATTAACGTATAATATCCAACTTTTTTTTGTCATCAAATATATTTGCCATAAACTTTCTTTTCAACTAAATACTACATTATATTTACCATTAATTGTGAAAATGGTCCCATTTTCATAATATTCTGAAACTGTTCGTACATATCACGCAAAGTGAATTGACCGTGTTTGATTTTTTCAAGTAATTCTTCGTTATCATCCAGATTGAGTTCATTTACTTTATCTATAAGACCCTCTATGTCTCCCATACCTAACAATTTACTAATAAACGGCTTTGTTTTGAACGGTTCCAGATCATCTATATGTTCTCCCGTGCCAACAAATATTACGGGACTTTGTGTAGCTGCAACACTAGAAAAACAAAAATAATTAAAATGTTAGAGACATTACATTAGCGTTTAGACGATACGACGAAGAATTAAATGTTCAAAAAAAAAAAATTGAGACAGAGAAACGCTTACGCAGAAAGTGCTCCACCACCTCTGGCATGGCCATCCAATTTTGTGATTATAATAGAACCGACATTGACACGTTCTTTAAAAGCTTTAGCCTGTGCTTCACAAGCTTGACCTATTGTCGCATCCATTACGAAGATTATATTGTCTGGTTGCTACGACAAATAAATTTTTAGCATTAAAAATTGGATGTCTTTTTGTTTTTGCGTGTGTACAATCAAACAATGTGATATAATTTTACCACGGCATTGGCGACTTGCAACATCTCCTCAAATAGTGACTCTTCCTGTTTGTGTCTTCCACTCGTATCTACTATTATTATCTCATAACCTTCTTTTTTAAACATTTCAACACCGTCCTGCGCAATTGCTACAGGATCTACTTCTGTATAACTGAATTAAAAAAAATGGTGGTATCAGAGAATAATCAAAATTGAGAAATAAAAAAACAAACAATAATAATTGCAAAATTTCCACGCACAATTAACATTTTTTGTTTTTACAAGTCTTTTTCTCTTTAATATACACCTTACCTTCCATAAAATGGTATCCTAGCTTTTGTAGCATTTTGTTTTATCTGGTCGTACGCACCAGCGCGAAAAGTATCTGCGCACACTAAGCACGCTTTCCAGTTTTTTTTAAGGTAATGATACGCGAGTTTGGTACAAGTAGTTGTTTTACCAGAACCTTGTAAGCCGACAAACATAATCACATTAGAGCGACCTTTCACTGGTTGATACGCTTTAACACCAGGATCAATTAACTAGAAAGAAATCGTTACAGTTGTACAATCGTATATTTTAATAGCATTTGTAACAGTCTTATTCAAATATTATTTCTCACGAATGTGAAATATGTTTGTTAGAAAATACAGAGAACCAACCTTAACAAGTTCCTTGAAAACTGCACTCTGTATCATCCGCCTTTTATTAAGACCGCCCGCCATATCCTCAAAATCGATAACCTGACGTACATTTTCTCTTAATTGTTTTACTAATTTAATATTTACATCAGCTTCCAGTAACGCTGTGCAAATCTCTTTTAGCATAGAATTTAAAACCTGCAAATAAGAAATAGAAGAATAGAAGCAAGTGTTTGGTACAACAAAAGTATCAGAAGTGTCTCATGTGTGTATATAAAAGTAATATATAGTTAAAAAAAAAAAAAAAAAGAAAAAAAAAAGAAAAACATTCCTAATATGCGCACAGAAATATTTGTAAAATAAAATTAGTTTGCAAGAGATTTGTCTGCTCCATATTGTTGGATCATAAAACATTGAAAATTTTCGTCAAAAAACGAAAATACGAACCACGTGTAAACATAAGTTTGACGTTTACAAAGAGGTTATTGTAGATACGCGGAAATCGCGTTGGAAGCGGGCAAACCGCGCGATAGCAAAACGAAAAATCGCAAAATGACAAAATAAACGAAATAATTGACACTTCAATTTACTGTTGTTTACAAACGTCTTCGAGAATTAAATCGCGCACGTTGCGCGATATATGTCTCGCGGATAAACAAACCTACCTCCTCATTGATGACGGTCGCGTTGCTGAGCGACCGCAAGGCGGACGTAATTTTACGTCCGAGATCCGCCAAGACCATTTTCGGACGTTTTTTTCACAATCACGTCCCCGTGTAAAATAATTTTCCCGATCACAGGTCAGGAGAAAGAAGGTTAGAATATTAATGTATAAAATATGTCATGTTACTCCGACTTCTCGGCCAACACGGCATGACGACACATCCGGTCGTCGTACGCGGTTGATCACGTTGTAAAACGCGACGAGAGCGCGTTCGGCGACGTTGTTCGATCGGCAGCGAAACTCCACGGCAAGTAAATCCCACAACGTACACGTCTAGAACCTCGTCGAAACGAACTCGCACTCTCACTCGGATTGTTTATACATAGCAATGAGAAAGCTTGGAATAATAGCTACCATCCATATCGATTAGAGCGTGAACGTTACACTCAACGTCATCTATGGTCACTCGCGGTCTTTACGTTGTTTAAGTTAGACATTTCCGGAAGTACATGTGCACTCTCACCGGGAACTTCAGATTGGTTCTTTCTGGGGCAGGAAAGTAACCGACGAAAAACCGAAAAACGCGTAAGGCGTTTCTCGGAACCATCCGCGCGTGTGAACCTTTAAATTAATTCTTACGCAATACAAGACAAGTGAAATTGTAAATTCTGCGCAATTAGTTTTTTTTTTCTTTTTTTTCTTCGACCGGAACATTTGGAGCAATGGAGAAGGAGAAACGCATTGTATACAGCCGCAATGAGAGAATTTATTTATTATATTATTCTAAGTAGATCCCAGCAGAGAGAATCTTATTTAGAGGGTTCTAGGTTTTTTTTTTTTTAGTTTTTCTCACGCTTGTTCGTCCGGGAAAGACTTGGGATTCACAAATTTTTTTTCTTTTTTTTCTTTTTTTTTTTTTTATCGCAAAAAAACAAAACCAACTTGAGACATCAATTAATCGAAAAATCGGAGCTATGTTACACGCAAGCATCTTTGTTTTCTTCTCTTTACGAACCTTTTACATATATATAT
>NW_018020632.1:650393-653597 GCF_002006095.1 Pseudomyrmex gracilis
ATATATATATATATATATATATATGTATATGTATATATATATAATATATATTATTATTATTATTATTATTATAACTCGAGACAACGTTGCTTTTGTTGCTTGAAATATAACCAATGTGTGTCGCAATATTTATATACATATCATATATTATACGTTGAAAAAATGAGGTACAAGACATTGACTTCGGAGAAGTAATGCGATGCTGAACTTATATACGTGGTGTTTGTGTGGTAGAGGTGAAAACCTTACGTCATATATACCTAAGTTCATCGTGGCAGTTGATACGCGCATTAAAAATGTTTTCTTCGAACGCGAAGAAAACAAATTTACATCAACGCGTGCGTGCGATCTCAATTTTTTCCCGCTAGAGTACCGTTTCCAGGTGCTACCGACATTTCACCTCCTTGCGTGCTGTCACGTTGGGGACTCTGTCGTAAATATACAAACACAACACACATGTTTAAGCACAAAACAAGCAAACAAGATACTTTCACTTAAGATTTATACACGTAGAGAGTTTTTTTTTGCGCTTTTTATTTAACAGGTTTAAATAATGATGATCACAAAAAAATAAACAAAATAAACAAAATAATTAAAATAATTTTGTTTACCTTTGTTTATTTTAGAAGATAAACGAACGAATAAAAGATACGTATATTCATTCATATCTATCATCGTTTACCTTCACATGAATTTGTTGTTTCAACATCGCAGCTCTTAAAATCAACATTCGTGTACGCCTCTGATAATCTTTGCCGACGCTCATAGACTTCTCAAACGTGGTGCTGCGTTGATCGACGTCCTTTGCGTACAAAATCTATAAAAAAACAATATCAGTTATTCGCAATAAAAAAAAATTCTATAAAGTTACATTTTTCTCTCGAAATATCTAAAACACCAATTTTGTTTTATGTACGTGTACGCCTCAAAAAACTACGGGATTCTCACCTTGTTATGCGAATCTATACGAGCCTGAATTTGTCCGTCGAGAATGAGTTGCATGAGCTCGTCTTCTAATTCGGATACAGTTCTGTTGAACGCGGTTGCCATTCGTCTCATGTCCGCACTTAAATATGGACTAAAATACTGTATCAAGGCTCTATTTCGTATTTGTGTGTACAAGAGATTTACGTGGGGCGCTATATACATATCCAGAAGAATGTTGTCCTTGATCTCATCGAGCAACTTCAGACAGGACGCGTATTTTGATTCGTAAAATTTGAAAATTATGTCTCGCAGTTGCGGTTCTAATTCTAAAAATAATTTGAAGGAACTACTAAATATAACTTGTTTTTGCAGTTCGTGCCTGTCAAAAGTAGCTAAAGCACAAAGTCCGCCGTAAAGAGCCACATTTCCAGGTGAGAGTAATTCGGGACAATCGCAGTGATCCAGGGACGCCTGAAGGAAGTGTTTCGCGGCCATTTTGTATTTTCTTGTTGCCAGTTCCGCCAGACCAGCCGCCACTTTTAACTTGGTGACTATGGCTTGGTTGTTGTCTTTACCGTGTAATTCCGGGAAGTCCGGAGTACTTTCTGCTTTCGTGACATAACTAAGTACGTGAGACCAGTTTTGTAAATAAACAGAGACCTTGATTACATTCGAACACATGTTCACCACGTGTTTGCCACTGGTGCAGTAGTCTCGTGCTCTAGAGTAACATTTCAAAGCATGAACAAGATCACCACAATTCAAGTAATGATCACCCAGGTCGTCGTGACCTCTTCTTATGCTTTCCTTTATAGAATTGCTCTTGTAATTTTTCAAATCGGTGTCAAACTTCTCCAATTTGAGAGCCGCCTTCTTAGACCGAGTCTCCACCCATGTTTGATCCAATGTAAGCGTGTCCTGAGATGTTGATTGCGCCGCCACATCCGGCAATCCGGGAGTACCCATGGCTTGTGCGAGCTTTTTATGAAGCAACACATAAAGCGGAACATTATACGTGGTCATCACATAGGTAATTGCCATTTTTAACGCTTCTATTCTTAATGACGGACAGTGATCGGCGATGAACATTAGTCTATATAGTTTTGCAAGTCCGGTATAGCTGTTGGCATATACTTCCAAATCCTGAGAAAAACAAAAGATATACGAAATAATGGACACACATTCGTGTGTGTTCGCTGGATTAAAATCGTCTTTTTTTTTTTTTGTTTGTTTTTGTTTTTTTTTGTAATCAATTTCGTACGTACTAGGGTTGGATTTTCTACTATATACGGTTCTTCCTCAGCATTATCATTATCCTCTGTAGGAGCATCAACCTGCATTGGCTCCACGACATTTTGCTGCGAAAAGACGATAATGTGTCAACACCACACGTACATACGGTCATGCGTCTATTTTAACGCGAGATTTATTTAAATAGAGAGATCGCGCGCGCGCAAAAAAAAAAAAAAAAAAAAACTGACTAAGAGAGATTCGAGCGTGAATACGTGTATATATCTTAACCCCAACAGTTCTCGAAAATCGCTCGATCCCGGACCGTAAAGATCCCGGTCGTAGCCGAAACGTGATAAAATTACCTGAACGTCGTGAACTTGCAACGGCATTATTAATTCTCGTATTCGCTACGTCAGAACGGCAACTCGTGCGGCTATTATAACAGAAAAGATTCTTCCGACCGTGCGAACCATATATAAATTAAATATACACACTCATGTGTGCAATGCGTACATACACACAACGACACGACGAGATTCGTCGAACCCAGCCGCTGTTGAAACCCGAACGAAAGAGAGCGACGTAGAACGGTCGCCGCAAGTGTCAGAGCGCGCGAGAGAATCCGCCGCGCCACGTGTCGTGTCGTACGTAAAGTCCGTTCTACATTAAAGAGCAAAATACAGGTCGTGTGTGAAATCGACCAATCACGTTGGCCCAATTGGCTGATCTGATCAACGCGATTGGTCGCTTTTGCGCTTGCGCCTAATGTTGAACGGGCTTAAAATCGCGTTGCACGATTGAGATCGATTCCTCGGAGATCTGAAACATCTCCATCCCGGTTTTACCAAAGGATGATAAAGCAGTTTTCTGCAGGATAAATAAAAATATTTAAAAATGGCGAATTGCGCGAACCTCTAATAACGCACCACGGTTTACCCAGTTCCTCACGATCTCTCGTTTCAACTCTTTTTTTTTCTTCGAGTAAGTACGCCTAAGAGAGTTTATCTCGCTGATATCTGTTACCTGTTTTTTTTTTTTTTTTTT